>NC_059409.1:3717954-4027159 GCF_905220565.1 Melitaea cinxia | reverse complement strand
CACGGGCACAGCTAGTAGTATAAATAAAATTGAAGTGTCTGTCTATGATTTTAAAAGACTGTGATTCACCTATTTTTTTTTCTGAAGATAATAATTATACGTACATATCGAAATAAAATATAACCTACATTTTAAGTTGGACAAAGTTTCATATGTGCAAAATTTCATTAAAATCGGTTCAGTATATTCGGAGAATAACCTGGACAAAATTCATGACACAAGATTTTTATAATGAAAATAAATATACACATATATAGATTACTAAGGTATCTGCAAAATTATAATAAATCAACATTAGTAGTTACTGACTGTACCCGCAACTTAGTTGGCAATTGCGTATTGGAGCTATCATCCTTATCAATTTCGAATGAGAAGCAAAAAAATCCCGTGTGCTTTAGATCACCCGACTGAAGTAAAACCTCTTTAGCTCCATCTAACTTATATCTCCCTCTCAACTTCCGTTCGCCTCGCCTGATAGAACTTTTCGTAACGCTCTCGTCATGCATTCGCCAGCTTACTCCCCCAAGACGAGCGTGCGTAAAGGAGTTTTACTTCAAAAAATGGTTTATTTAGTTTTAATTTTGTCTTTAGTATCGATTAAATATTTTACACAAATATTTTTTTCATCATCATCATCATCATCACTTCGGCCAATGGCAGTCCACTACTGGACATAGGCCTCCCCAAGTTTGCGCCAGACATCCCGGTTTTCCGCAATCTTCATCCAGCCTTATATTTTTTTAAATGTCTTCAATGTATAAAACTAGGCCTGTGATAACTCTTTATTAGGTGAAATTCTTTGTTAATTGTAATAAAATTATGTCACAAATGGTAAATTTTACGTTACTTTTATGTATTTACTTTCCAGCTATTCTGCTTGGCAAACATCCAGACGTGACGAAGGAATTCTTCAAGAACACGAGACACATTGTGTGCGGCGCTGCTCCGTTGTCTGCATCTGATGTTACAGCGATTCTAGAAAAAGGAAATGTTGGTATTTTACATATAATTAATGCTGTAGAGTTTTTTTATTACTTAGTGTTCAATTTAAAAATTTACAAAAATTTTATAATTATGTTGTATATTGTAATGGCTAATCTCAAATAGAAAATGTTTAGGAATGGTCAAAAAATTATTTTATTAACTAGTTCTATCATGTAATTAATTAAAAAAATGATTTTAACTTAATTTTTATTAATTTGGCTTTTTCTATTCATTATAATAATTAAAACTGTTGTAATTTTATTTTAAAAACGATAAATTTCATTTATATTTATATTAGAAAAAATAGATTATTGTCAATTGCACTTTGTTCTTATCTTCTTTTGATTACATATAAATAAATTTGTAAAGCGATTAACTAGATATATAAAAAATGAAATTATATTAATAGCCGCACGTTAGTTATACAAACAACAAAATCTTCAACGTTATTAATTTATAATTATTTTCCATATTACTAGTCAAAATTGACAAAAAAGTCAGTGTCTAAAATTAAACGTATTTCATTGAAATAAAAAAAGAAAGTTCTTTTTAATAGACTTCCAAAAAAGGAGGAGGTTCTCAATTCGACTGTATTTTTTTTATTTTATTTTTTATTTCTATGTATGTTACATTAGAACTTTTGACCGTGTGGACCGATTTCGACAATTTTTTTTTAATCGAAAGGTGGTGTGTGTCAGTTGGTCCCATTTAAATTTATTTGAGATCTAACAACTACTCTACTATATCTAATAATGCGTTTTTACTTGACGCTTTTTTCGTCGACCTACGTTGTATTATACCGCATAACTTTCTACTGGATGTACCGATTTTGATAGTTCTTTTGTTGGAAAGGAGATATTGCAAGTTTAGTACCATGATAAGGAAACCAGGATCAGATGATAGGATCCCAGAGAAATCGAGGGAAACTCTTGAAAATCCGCAATAACTTTTTACTGGTATACCGATTTTGATAATTTTTAATTTAATCGAAAGCTGATGTTTGTCATGTAGTCACATATGAATTTTATTGAGATTTGATAACTACTTTTTGAGTAATCTTTGATAACGCGTAGTTACTTGACTATTTTTTCGTCGATCTACGTTGTATTACTCGTCGATGTAATTGAAGTCGGTTTATTTTCGTTTGTGAGCAAACACAATTATTTGTGCCAATTGTGATAACGTAGCTTTAAAAATTATATTTCCCAGTATTTATAATGTAACTTAATAAACAAAAAGGTAGCACTGTAATGTTAGCAGATCGGCGTTTTCCTGTATTCTAGAATACTGCTTAAAATTAGTAAAGCCCACAAAATTTCAGCAAACGTTACTATTTAATTAGTTGGTTGCATTACAAGGAAATAGATAAAGCTATTTATAGCACTGTGTGTATATTTATATGTGATCACCACTTACCAAGTAATATTTACACTTCACCAAATCAATCTTGTTAAAAATGTTTTGTTGATACGTTTCGAATTAGAAAAAGGTTATAAGTGTTTGTTTTGTTGTTAATATTAAGATCAATAATGAGATTATGATCATGTCTGAAATAAGAAAATTAATTCATTAAAATTGATTCGTAGGGCAAAATGGAGTTCAATCAAGGCTTCGGAGCAACTGAGACGACGTCGCTAGCAACAAGTACGTTTAAAGGAACTAAGGAATTAGACTACTCAGCTTGTGGCAAACCTATGGCAAGCACGGAACTAATGTTCGTGGACCCGATAAGTGGAAATCCTGTTCCAATTGGAGAGGTAAGTGAATTATTATTTGACTCAAGTTTTGCCAATGTTTTTGACTACTTGTATGTATACCTGATTGTATCAACAAATATAAATCTTAGTATACTCTTGAGGATATTCGGTTGACTGTAATGGATGGAATTTTGCTACTGTTTAAAAATAGACCTTCAGATTTAGTTAAAATAGAACTTAAGTTAAGTTCTTAATGTAATATTGGCTATATAATGTCGGTTATTGGAGACCTGAATACCTATAAAGGTAGTGTTGAAGGCCAAAACTGTCTAGCGAAAGATAAAGGTTTTTTTACAAAGTTTTCGAAATATTACGTTGGTTGAGTTGCCGCTTAATAGATATACGAGAACAATATATAATATGAAACTTTTGAACTTGCGAATCTTTAACCGCAGCGCACGCAGCGGAAGCTCTTAAAAGGAAAAAAATATTTTTAAACATTCTTTATTGGTGCTCCGCTCCTATTGGTCTTAGCGTGATGATATATAGCCTTATTTCCTTCCTCGATAAATAAGCTATCTAACAATGTAAGAATTTTTCAAATCGGATTAGTAATTCCTGAGATTAGCGCGTTCAAGCAAACCAACAAGCAAGCAAACTCTTCAGCTTTATAATACTCGTATCAGTATACATATACTTTTTTCTGTAACAAACAATGTTTCTTTTTTTCTTAATACGTAATAACTGTGCATTTAACTTGTATTAACATGTAAATATTCACACAGCACAGCTGAATGATAATATTATCAATACTATAACAAAATATAGTTATTTTTTGATTAATATTTTTATTATCATAAGTATTATACAGCGAATTATATAAAGTAATGCTTAAAATTATTATCATAAGTATTATACAGTGAATTATATAAAGTAATCTATACATATAATAAAATGGTAGGAAAGTCAAAACTGTACATTGAATATTTTTTTAAAAGAATACTTGGGGTGTGATCTACAATCGATACCGAAGCCAAAAATATAGTTTTTAGAATTTTTGTCTGTTTGTCTGTATGTATGTCCGGGATAAACTCAAAAAGTAACGCATGGATTTACTTCAAATTTGGCACGAATATTATTAAGAAGTCGACTCAACATATAGGCTACATATTATCATGCTTATAACCTAAGGGGAACGAGCAGTGAACCTTTATTTCTTCAACGCATTCTGTAACAACGTCTAATCTAACGACGCATATTTGAATGTTGTTATTATGTTAATAACCATGCTATAAGCTAGCTTCATACTATAAATAAAGACATTCTGTAAGTATATTTAGTATCAGCATTGCACCCGTGCGAAGCCGGGGCGGGTCGCTAGTGCTTAAAATAAATTAGTTTCAACTGCCGACACTTATGTATAATTATAACAGGGTCCGTTAATATTTACAATGTACAAATGCAAAGAAAATTTATTTATTAATTTTAAAAGAAATAGTTATTTTCTTTTCAAATTATGAACATAATTAATTTTTTGAAAAAGCCTCAATCTGAATATCCATTAAAAATATTTCCGATAATTTCAGTCTGGAGAAATGTATATAAGGTCACCGACAGTGATGAAAGGATATTTTAAAAACAAGAAAGCAACTAAAGAGTGCATCACTGAAGACGGTTTCTTTAGAACAGGAGACTTAGGACACTACGATATGAAATACGGACTCTACGTAACTGACAGGATAAAAGAACTCATCAAGGTCAGTAGTAATTCTACTATCGGTCAATACATTTTGTATTAAATAAGTAGTAGAAGGTAAAAAACTCATACTTTTATCTGCGATAAGATTAAAAAAACACATCTATTCTGCTAATAGGTAATTTCAGGCTATTAACAGCGTCATTGTATAATTGTTATCATTACTTTTTCTTTGTAAGTACAAAGTCAACTAATTGTTTTTTATTGATGACTTCTTTATAATATTCTTTATTATAATGAGTTGTAAAGTATTACTTCTTTATTATAAAGATGAAACAATATAATTACGAGTGATATAAGATAACATGGATCATTTACTTGTTTAACATATTCAATTATCTTGTTTGTCTAGATATGTTCATTTCTATTTTCAACCATTTCATATAGCTTAAAGATTTTCTTGATCGAATATGCCTGTCGTTTTATTACATTAAATTTTAGTTCTTTATTACAAAAATACTAATATTCAGATACTTTATGATCATACAGCAAATATTGTTTCTTACGTCGCTTTTATGACCGACATTTTATCTTTTTCTTTCCTGTTTTTTTTTAGTATTTAAAAATCTTCTTAGTGTTTTTGTTTGTATACCAGTTTTATGAAGTAATTTCCATTAAATGCCTATAAAATATTAGAAAAACCAATATTAACTTCCACAGGTCAAGGGTATGCAAGTAGCCCCAGCAGAGCTAGAGAGTATCCTGCGGTCTCACCCAGCTGTACAAGACGCAGCCGTTATTGGAGTCCCTCATGACTTCAACGGCGAAGCGCCAAAAGCATTCATTATAAAGAAAAACGGTCAAAACGTGTCCCCCGAGGAACTCCAATCGTTCGTTGCTAACAAAGTGGCTTCCTTTAAGCAAATTGAAGAAGTTGTTTTCGTTGATGAAATCCCCAAAACGAGTTCAGGAAAGATATTAAGGAAGGAATTAAAGAAAATGTACGCTTAGTTTATTTTTGAAAAGATAAAAATGAATGGTATCTACTTATTTGCAACTGAGTACTCAACTGTACTCAAGGTGTAGGTACTATAAGTTTACTTTAAATATATATTATAAAGAAAAATTGTCAAAATGGAAAAATGTCAAGTCCTTTCAAAAGTAAAAAAAAACAGTAATGTCATTCTTGAAATAACCGAAATAAGTTTGGGTAAAAATAAAAAAAGGACTCAAACAAAATTACGCTTTTATAGTACGTCAGATTAGTATTGATGTTTTTATACAATTTATTATAAAAAAAAAATTGTAAAAAATATATTAATGTAAACATTTTTTTTTTTTTTTTTAATATCATATCAAAAATTGACCGCTCCAGCGGGGTTCGAACCCGCGCCTCCGACATACCGTGTCGGCGCTCTAGCCAATTAAGCTATGGAACGATGCACCCGCTCGAGCGAAATTTTCGATATGATAATTTTTAATTTCGGTTTAAGCGAACCGTGGCGCCGTCTCCTTTCCCTGTCCAGTGCTATATTCAACCAGTGCAACCTAGCTATACGAACAATCTCGCCCTCTCAACCTGTATATCCTACCTCTTTTACGTGTTCCGTAAAAGAGGTAGAATATACAGGCCGCCCAATTGCACTTGAGATTGTGTACGTGTGTCAGGGCATCGATTGCTTTAGTTATAGACCGTACTATTGAGTGGTGGATGGTGGAAAGCCCAACTGGGGTAGTACCTCGACCTTACAGAAGATCACAGCAAAATAATACTGTTTTCAAGTAGTATTGTGTTCCTGTTGGTGAGTAAGGTGACCAGAGCTTCTGGGGGGATTGGGGATTGGGACGGCAACGCGCCTGCGATGCTTCTGGTGTTGCAGGTGTCTATAAGCTACGGTAATCGCTTACCATCAAGTGAGCCGTACGCTTGTTTGCCGACCTAGAGACATAAAAAAAGTCTTGCAGTCGCTTATCATCAAAACAATTAGCAGCACTGCGCAACGCTGAGAATTTAGAGTATCCTGCTGAAAGTTCCAAATAAAAAACGATAATTGTATGGGAAGTTATTGTAAACTATTGTGTGTTTGAAACAGGGATTCCAAGATTTTCATAAAATTTTCATCTGTTTTTATCTGGGCTATCTGGAATCCAGATAGTTTACAATAGCTTCCCAAACAATCATCATTTTTTATTTGTTACTTTCAGCAGGGATGCTTGCGAAGATTGTTATCGCGAACCTCTAAGTCGCAAGTCATTTATGATACAAGAAAAAGAAAACGAACAGGAGCTTATTACAGATACAGGGAAATGACAAAGAAATAAATATGATGAAAAAATTACTAACATTTCGTTCTAGTTTAAAAAAGCGGCAAGGAAGGAAATAGGCTTAGTAAATGATGCACTCAGTTTCTGTTATCAAAAAGTGGACGGAATAATGGAAAGTTTAGCGATGATTAGAGGAAAAAAAAAACTGGTAAATAAAAATACATATTAAGCGCATGGAACAATACATTGGAAAACTCGAGAAAAAAACAGCTTTACAACACTATTGAAATCGCTGGTGTCCCGGAAACGATAGAAGAAAATAGCGAAATTGTTATAATTTAATTTACTCTTTATTGTACACATAAAAAGAAGTTTACAATTTATAAAACAATTTACAAAAAGAAATGTACAACAGGCGGTCTTATCGCTAAACAGCGATTTCTTCCAGACAACCAGCTTAGAGGAGATAATGTGAAAAAAACGGAAAGGGTGTACAGAATTAAAATGAAAGAAAACAGGAAGAAAACCAAATATACACACATATATGCATAAGTAATTTAGCTGTAAAACTCAATATGAAGAAGGAAGTAATATATAACTTTAACCACTAGAAAATGGAAAAATGGTAAGGAAGGCGTACCCCACGTATCTATAACAGGCAGAACCGCTTACCATCGGCGGACCGTCATTTTTTTGCCGCTATCTAAGTCTTGATAATATAGGTATGTTTAACACTATTTTAATACCAATACTGAACACTATTAGGGCATTGTTTCTTGTTTTTTTTTTATGTTTAATATTTTTTATTTTGCTTAAAGTTATTTTCGTTCATCATAATTATTGTATTATAATGTTATAAGTATAATTAACAGAATTTTATACAGAAGATTTTTACCCATTCTTTATATCGACATATATGAGTATGGATGTTCAGTTATGGACAAGTTTTAATATAAATGAATATGTGTATTAAAATATCGATTTCGTTTTCAAGGTTAGGTATTTGACAGTCATGCATTAATTTTATGAAAATGAACGAATGAAAATATAATAATACGAGTAGAACTATAAATATTTGTAGTATCTTTATGAACTAATAAAATAACGTTGAATAGCCGTCACTTATTCTATACTATGTCAGTATATTGAGTTAAATACGTATATTTAGTACAGTTCATTAAGTTATTTTTGTAGTGAAAGTTGTACTAGCTTTTTAATGTCTTCCTGCTTGCAATAGTATTTACTAGGCTTGGTGAATGTGTAATAAGTTCGTGAAGTAATATTAACGTTCCTTAACATTAAGGTCTAAACAAAATTGAAAACTTTATAACTAATCGTAAGTCTTATTTACTACTAACACTTGCCTGCAGCTTCGCTCGCGCAGAAATTAATAATATATACATACAGCGGGTAAATTAGTATATAATCATAATATTACAACAGTTAATGGTCTCTGTGTACCACATTTATAGTTCACCTTTTGTGCGCAGACTTTTTGCTCGCTACCAGACAACTTGCATAGCTCTCAATCATGCTTCATCAATCAGTAGTGCGAAAAATAGTTTTCCTAAGGGTTTCTCAAGCCATTTTTAGGTAATTTAGGTATTACGAACTAATCTCCTATTTTACCGTACAGAATCAAATCAAATCAAATAAAAAATAGCTTTATTCAAATAGGCTCTAAGAGCACTTTCGAATCGTCATTTTACAAATTAAAACTTTAAAAATAAATTATTATTTTTGTAAAAGTGAAGCTACCACCGATTCGGAATGTAGATTCTGCAGAGAAGAATCGGCAAGAAACTCCGCAGTTACTCTTTTGAAAACTGTGTTTTAGTACAAAATTAGAAATATGTTGCATGAAATACAGCGTCACTAAGTCCACACATCTTTATCAACTATGTAATCCTGCACCGAGTAATAAGCTTTATCTATTTAATTTTTTTTTAATAAAAACTTTAAATTTATGTTGAGACAATTCCAAAATCGTTTGTGGTATTTTATTATACATGCGAATACCGTGACCCAGAAAGGAAACGTTTACTTTTCGCAGTCGGAAACTTGGAGTTACAATTTTGTTATTCCTTCTCGTGTTTACAATGCGATTATTACTATTTATTTCAAAACAATGAATATTCTGGCGGATATACATAATATTGCTATAAATATACTGCGACGCGATCGTTAATGTGTCCACCTTTTGGAAAACATCCGGTAGGGAGACTCGAGCTCCAAGTTCGTAAATGCCGCGAATAGCCCTTTTTTGCAAGATAAATATAGTCTCAATATCTGCAGCATTACCCCACAGTAACAGACCGTAAGACATAGGTAACACTATGGAAATAGCTAAAATATATTAAGCGTGCAGTTGCTACGTCGGTCAGCTGTCGTACTTTTCTAACTGCGAATGCCGCGGAGCTGAGTCTACCATTCAAGGATGACAAATGGGAATTCCACTGAAGTTTTGAGTCCAAATGTATCCCTAAGAAAACTGTAGTATCATTGACAATAAGCCTCTCGTTATTTATTATAAAATTATAATTTGAATGCTTAACATTAGGTAACGAAAACACAACGCACTTGGTTTTTTTGGCGTTCAAAACCAAGTTGTTTATTTTAAACCAATCTTGAATTCGCGTTCACGTCATCATAATTTATTTTTTTCCTATCAACTTTAAATATTAGAGAAGTGCCATCTGCAAATAGCACTATATCAGAAATATATTTAACATAAAATGGCAGATCATTTATATATATTAAAAAAAGAAATGGATCCAGAATCGACCCCTGTGGAACGCCCATTTTTAGCACAGATCCAGAAGACTTCGTTCCGTTTATTGCTACGTGTTGAATTCTATTAGATAGATATGAAGCAATTAGATTAAGAGCTCTACCATTAACGCCGTAATACGCAAGTTTACTTAATAAGATCCCGTGGTCCACGCAATCGAATGCCTTTGATAGGTCACAAAATATACCAATAGCATTTTGTGATCTCTCCCAGGCGTCATATATATGTTTGAGAAGTGCCACACCAGCATCTGTCGTAGAGCGACCTCTAGTGAAACCATATTGTTCACTGTGAAAATTCCATTAACTTTAAAATGGAAAAGAAGTTGATTTAGCATAATTATATATATTTATATTTATATATATATTTATAAACAATATCCATAACTTAAATCTTCGAGGTGATATCTCATTAGACGCAGATGATTTTAGCTTGGAACTTGGTACTATGGGAATAACTTAGAAATTATTACAAAGGATATTCAAACGATTTAGATTTACTAAGTATTTGGTTCAACTTGAATTTTTTGAGATGTTTACTGTAAAGTTAATATAAAATAAAAAACTAAATATATCGTATTTGCTCCAAAAATTTATACAAATAAACGACTGAAGTAAAACTTTATACTTAATAGGCCTGTACCTATATGCTTTCTGCATAATAGGCCTGTACTATGTCTTAGATATACGAAACGTAACTGGCTATGACAGGAGAAGAGTGAAGAAAATGTGTGCTCGAACCTCTCTCTCTTGCTCCGTTCGCCTCGCCCGGTCACACTTTTCAAAACGCTCTCATCACTCATTCACCAGCTTACTTCCCAAGTCCAGCCTGCGTTATAAAGCTTTACTTTAAAAATATCTCAAAACGTATTATTAACAATAAATAACCAAGCAATACCAAAAGTTGACCGAGAAAAATATTTTGGGCAAATATTGGATAGTAATTAAGTAACATGAAAGCATTGAATTAATACGAATAACGAAAAAATAGTCAAGTAAATACACATTATCAAAAATTACTCCAAAAGTTGTAATCAGATCTCGACCCACCAAAAATTTACACACCCAGCAAAAAGTTATATGGATTTTCGTGGTTTTCCCTCGTTTTCTCTGGGATCCTATCATCAGATTCTGGTTTTCTTATCATGGTACCATACTTGAGATATCTGCTTTCCAACGAAAAAAGAATTATCAAAATCGGTACATCCAGTAGAAAGTTATGCGGTATAATACAACGTAGGTCGACGAAAAAAGCATCAAGTAAAAACGCATTATTAGATATAACTCGAAAAGTAATTGTTAGATCTCAAATAAATTTAAATGGGACCAATTGGCACACACCACCTTTCGATTAAAACAAAATTTGTCGAAATCGGTTTACCCGGTCAAAAGTTCTGATGTAACATACATAAAAAAAAATACAGCCGAATTGAGAACCTCCTCCTTTTTTGGAAGTCGGGTAAAAATAAATAAATAAATATATATATTATTTAAGTTGGACAAAGTTTCATGTGTGCAAAATTTCATTAAAATCGGTTCAGTATATTCGGAGAATAACCTGGACAAAATTCATGACACAAGATTTTTATAATGAAAATAAATATACACATATATAGATTACTAAGGTATCTGCAAAATTATAATAAATCTACATTAGTAGTTACTGACTGTACCCGCGACTTAGTTGGCAATTGGTTATTACAAAATGTCAAAAATTTTGATAGAGGTCAATTATGTAAGCTAATCCAGTCAAGGACATTTTAAAGTTTTAAACCTAATAACTTCTTGGTCAGTAATACTAGGATTCAGTTCGTCAACTGTCTATTGCTACTTGTTAAGGATGTTAATAAAATGTTAGGAAATAAATTAATATAATTTTGAGACAATACTTTAATCTACGCTTATGTTATAAATAATTGAGAAAGTTTCTGCCTTATTTGTAGCACACCACCAAGATGTGGCTCTGGCGATTCTACCATTCTTTCACATTTATGGAGCATCGGTTGTCGCTTTCCACAAGATATCACAAGGCCTCAAGATTGTGACTGTAGATAGGTTCCAACCGGATACTTTCATTCAGATACTAGAAAAGTTTAAAGTAAATTTGCTTTACCTAGTGCCACCCTTAAGTAAGTTTCCAATTTGTACATGTTATAATTAAAAAAAAAAAAAAAAAACTAAATAAAGCAAACTGTGATATGACCTACTTTTTTTAATTGCACATACTGTAATAGTAAATGGTCAATCGTACGCATTGGTTTGCATCACAATTTGTAGTGTGCATCTGAGAATTAATAAACATGAACTGCACAAACAACACATCAAACTTTCTTGATTGAGTTTTGACTCACATTGTTGAAATTATTAATCAATAAAGCATTTATAAAAATAAATTCGAATCGACCACGATATTCAATATGTCGATGTGTTGGGTTATCTTTATTAACTAGTTGATTCACCTGTTTGACAAATGGTGTCGCAATAACCTTATAATTCCAATATTAAACCTAAACTAAAATACCGTTTAATATTTAGTAATCACATACTCTGATTAAATGAATTTAGTAATATAAATATTAATAATGATTATTTACTTGATTTGTTTTTATTCCAACAGTAATTATGATGGCGAATCATCCTCTGGGATCGGCTAAAACATACCAATATTTAGAAACTGTCATCAGTGGTGTCGCTCCATTAGCTCCGTCTGATGGAGAAAGGTTTCTCAGTAAGTTTCAGGTGAATAATTATGAATCTCTTTATCTATTTGGTAGTATTCTATTAATCTTCATTACTCTTTGGTTAGAATTTTTTAGTTGTAGTACTCAAACTAATAACTAGTAGATAAGAAAGGTTGAAAAATGTAATGTTATTTGAATGTCGTTAATAACTATATTTCTTTTAAATACATAGCCGTATTTAGTAGTCGAAAAAAAGTTTAAAAAGGTAATTATGGATGGCTTGATAAATATAAAACTAATCATTCAGATAATAAATTAGTTTTAATTTTATCAAGCCATCCAATGAATGCTTTTGATTACTTATAAATTCTTCATTAATAGACTTCCAAAAAAGTAGAGGGTTCTCAATTCGATTCTTTTTTTATGTGTTATAGAACCGCAGAACTTTTGACTGGGTGGACCAATTTCGATGATTTTGTTTTAATTGAAAAGTGTTCCGTGTCATGTGGTCCCATTCAATTCAATTGCGATCTAACAATTATTTTTCGAGTGATATTTAATAATGCGTATTTACTTGACTATTTTTTCGGTGATTTACATTGTATTATAGCTCATAACTTTAACTTAGCATACAGATTTTGATGATTCTTATTTTAATCGAATACTTGTTTTGCAGTCTTAATTAAATTTGAGCGAGATATGATGACTACTTTTTGAGTAATCTCAAATAACGCCTACTTGACTATTTTCTATTTTTCCATCTACCTACGTTGTATTACTTTTCTTTAATTGAAGTCAGGTTTTTGCTTATTTGCGAGCAAACACAATAATTTCATTGTATACGTTGCTTTTACAAATACGTCATAAAAATATACACTGACCTGAAACCTACCCCAAAAACTAGACTGTAATATTTTAAAAGTTTTTTAAAATTCATGTGATCTGGGTGGTAAGTTTTGTATGTGATCCCAGGCTTAGATAAATTATAAAAATGTATTTTCTACGATATATTATTTGAGACAAATGAAATAACTGAAAAAATGTGTGGCACTCGGGGACTGCCACGGTAAAGCTATTGCATAGCATTTTGTATCAACTTATGCAATTATAATTATTTATTTATTTTATTTATGCAGTATTTCTTTTTCTTTGATATTAATTCAAGTTACACTTTTTGAGCGTGGTGACCGATAAGAAAACAAATTTTTTTCTTTTATTAAATAAATAAATAATAAATGCACTTTGTTCATTCATATTCAAAACACTTTATACACAAATTTTTCAAGTACAGCTATTCACTGTTGTACATGAATACCTATACACCTATATACTTTCTCATAAACAGCTGCTTATGTATTCGTCCGATTTCGGAGCAGCAGGGCTATTCTGTAAATAACCATTTCGATATCGAGCTTCACCTGAGTGACAGCGCTCACTTCGAAAGCGAACCCACTTGACCTTGGTTTGGAATTCTGTAAACATTCCGTACGCACAAGCGATGTGAAGTGAGTGTCGAATCGAAGAGCGGCAATTTAGAGCTGTGTTTATTTTTTCGATATTCTTTTCTTATGACTTTATTTTAGACTATGTGCATGAAGTCAAGTGTCGAATCAAGTCTCGAATTGTGATGTATGAAGCGGTAAATCCCCTTACAGAATACCGAATTCATACTATTAAATGTCAACGTTCTCACGCAACAGGGCTCAACTCGTCGCCGCACTCACAAGTGTGTCGCTACGGGACTGTCGAGTTTTAATGAATACCAATTTGATATCTCACCGCGGATTCCGCTGTCGAGACACGAAAATGTTCTTACAGAATAGCACTACTGCTCGTCTCGATTCGTGCGAGTTTCGTAGAATCGTACAATACGTCTAATCGCACGCACACAACGCCGTATCGAAGACTGCCGAACTGAAACGACGTTAGATGATGCACGGCCTTCAAGCGACACCTCCGTGCCCGTCGGAGTGGGGAGCGTGAGGTTTTTTCGTTACGGAATTTCTGGATTCGGTCCCCGCGCTCAAGGCCCGCGATAGAAGCTATGCAATAGCTTAAAAAGATATCTGAATTAGTAAATTTTTTTGTTTTATTTTTAGCGAGAAATTCGTTTCGGCCAAGCTTACGGACTCACGGAAACCTCCCCTGTGGTAGCAATATCACATAAAACTTTAATAAATTCTGATAAAGTGGGTTATGCACTTCCAAGTACAGAATTAAGGATTGTCGACGAGAATTTGAAAAACTTAGGACCAAATGAGGTTTGTCCGTACTTTCAATATTACACATTATTGCCCATGACATATATTTGTATTGGCCTTATAGATTTTCACCGTGTTCTGGACGCCTGTGCTTATGTATTTTTCGGGACCCCCGACATAAGAGTAAACCTTAGTTCAGGCTGTTTTATCGTTAAATTCTATTACTGGTTCATTTTATAAAAGTACTTTTTCGAAATGTTTTAATAATTTAGGTTTATTAACGATGTCTATGATTTTTGTCTCTCAGATGGGCAAACTGCTAGTAAGAGGACCTCAAGTGATGAAGGGCTATAGAGATAATCCCGAAGCCAATGCTAATTCATTAGTAGATGATGGTTGGTTCAGAACTGGTGATCTATCAATAGTTGATGACCAAGGAATAATCAAATTTAGTGATAGGCAAAAAGAATTGATAAAGGTAAGTTAAGGTAATTCAAATAACTGAGGAGTACTTAAAACTGTAAAACTAAAATAAAAATTATTAACATATACTTACCAATTACTGAACACGTAATGTCAACAATAGTGACTAGAATGATGGAGCATTTTTCCGTTCAACATCTACACTCATTTATCGTAAAATTAATTGGTTCCTGTCACAATAGAGGCTGTGAGAAACAGATATTACTAAATTTCAAAATAAATATCAATCTACGTTACAGGTCAAAGGTTTTTAAGTACCTCCAGCAGAATTGGAAGCAATTTTACGAGAGCATCCAGCTGTTTTCGATGCAGCTGTAATCGGAGTACCTCACGGCATAAAAGGAGAAACGCCAAAAGCGTTCGTCGCTTTCAGACCTGGACATAGTGCCGATATTAAGGATCTGTGTAATTTCGTCGCCACTAAAGTGGCTCCGTATAAAAGAATTGACGATATTTCTATTCTGGACAGTATACCAAGAAGCGCAGCGGGCAAAATTTTGAGAAAAGACTTGAGATCTAGATATTGTTAGCATTTTTATTTCGGTTTAAGGTCTTTGTGGGTGGGTGTGTTTACGTAAGCGTGGTGAGAAATTGTGTATTATTAATATTATGTTATTTTTGTATTAAGGACATCGATGTTAATTTTTGATTGACACTTGAAAAAATAGTACAATTGAAATAGGCAATTATCTACCTTTTGGTAACGGGTCTATGACAATATTTTGGACGCTTTTAAATTAGTAGTTATATTTTCAGATGTTGTTTATTTTTAATGAATATATTTGTATTTTTTTATAACTTTTTTACTTTGCTGTGTGGTTACGGCAATGAAGAATATAACCACCCCCTCTCTTCCCGTGGATGTCGTAAGAGGTGACTAAGGGATAACACAGTTTCACTACAACCTTGGAACTCAAAAATCTTTGCTTAACTTCGGTGATCGGACGAGAACCGGTGTATTAACGGGGTATGGACGCTTAAAACGTGTTCGCGTTTGTGCTTTGTGTATTGTGTGTTTCCGGACCCCCAACACGAGAGAAAATTCTACTATGGGCCGTTGAGTGTGAGAATTTATTTATTTATATAATTAATAATAATAATAATAATAATAATCTTTATTTCTTCAAACGTTAGTACATTATATTAACACATATTACATCAGTTATATTTAGTCACAGGAAGAACAGTATGTCTCTGGTCCCCACACTAGGATTCCCTGTGTCGTGGGGTCCAGTCCCTTCCATTAGCTTAATACGATTCCGTTAGTTTAAACAAAAACAGTGCATTTAAAGTTTATAATTTAAAAATAAAATAAAAATAAAAAGATTAAATTTTATTTGATTGGAACATACAAGAACTAAGGCAACAAATGGTGAGTGTGTGTTTGTGTGTATGTATGTGTGTGTGTGTGTGTATGTATGTGTGTGTGTGTGTTGTGTGTGTGCGCGCGCGCGCGCGCGCGTGTGTGTGTGTGTGTGTGTAAGTACGTGTGTACATCAATGTCATTGTGTATAATAATAAATAATATATTTATACACTGTTTTTTATACCCCGACGTCTAAAGTAGTAGTGCTGATGATTGGTGATGTATGCCTGTCTGCAAGTGAGCGTGAGTGAGTGCGCGTGCGTGTGCTTGCGTGCGTGCGCGTGCGTACTGCATCAGTATGTCGCCTCTGCCAGCCCTACGACTAACGTCTTGGGATCGAGTTAACTCACTGAACAGAGGGGACAAGATACGATTCATTAACATAGATTATATATACATACATACCCATGCACATATATATATATACATAGATAATAGGTTTGCGTGCACATGATATTAAATATCTCTGTTCAATAAGGTCTCTGTATGGTCATAGCTTTTTGGTAGTAGCCATTTTTGAATGGTGGTTTTGAGATTGGACGATGTCAGGTTTAATATAGTGTTATTATGCTTAAAGAACTTATTGTATAGAAAGGGTCCCATAAAAGTAAAAGATTGACGAGCAAAAGACGAACGAGCTCTCGGTAGGTCCCATTTAATAGTTCTGCCTGAGGCTCGGGCTATAGTCTTCGCAACTTTATGAAAGCGGACAAGCACCGATGATATGTAAATCTGTCTCACGCGGAGAATGTTACACTCCAAGAACAATGCGTTTGTGGAATAGCGCCATGGTTTGTTAAAGGCTGTTTTTAAAATGGCTCGCTGAGCGCGTTCTAGAGGGAGAAGATATGTCTTTTTGGATGCTCCCCAGGCAATGACACAATAATTTAAGATAGATTTACATAAACTGAAATACACGGCTCGAATTAAGCTTGGATCTGCTATGAACTTAATCCTTCTAAATATATGTACTAGCTTCCTTATGCGTTTCGTTACTGCATCAATGTGTAATTTCCACGACAGATGTTCGTCTATCAGTATACCCAAGTATTTTATAGACGAAACTTGTTGGATAGAGGGGCATTGACACTGCAATGAATTTGGGTGTTTTACACATTCAGATGTGTGGAGCCTAAGGTTCAAAACTTTATTAGGGGCAGTTCTCTTAGATATACTTAAAGCTATGAGTTTTGTTTTGCTTGCATTGAGACTCAATAAGTTATTCCTCAACCAGCTGGCTACAGTACTCAATCCCCCCTCAGCGACATCAACGATCTCCGCCCATGTCTTAGCGTGGAAAATTATGGCAGTATCATCTGCGAAAGTAAAAATCCTAGCCTGTGGCAATTCAAGTGAGCAGAGCTCATTAATGTAAATTAAGAAGAGAGTAGGACCCAAAACACTGCCTTGGGGCACGCCGTAAGCAGTCTCGGCATAGCCACTCAAGAGTTCACCAATTCGTACTCGCTGTTTCCGTTCACTTAGGTAAGATTGAAACCATTGCAATGTTAAACCTCTAACTCCCAACAATTCTAATTTTTTTAATAGTATAGGCCGCGACACAGTGTCAAAGGCTTTCGCTATGTCTAAAAAGACGCCAACACATTTTTGTCTATCATTAATTTTATCCGTTACAAAATCAACAAGGCCCGTAACAGCATCCTCTGTGGACCGAGCAGAGCGAAATCCGTATTGGTTAGGACTTAAAAGGTTATTTTTTTCTAAATATTTAAGTAGTCTTACATTTACTACCTTTTCAATTATTTTAGCCACCGCACTCAATAATGATATTGGTCTATAGTTAGCCGGTTCTAGTGCATCACCCGTCTTAAAAATAGGTATTACCTCTGCAATTTTCAAATTATCTGGGACTATTCCTGATGACATACTAAGATTACACAAATAAGTTAGAGGCGATGCAATCAAATATTTGTTAATCCTAAGTATTTCATTACTTATATTATCATGTCCTACAGCTTGACTGGATTTTAATGAATTTATGAGTACGGCAACTTCATTCTCATCCGTTGGTTGAAAAAACAATGAATGTGCTGGTGAATTGGAATAACTAAGCTTTATATTGTTACTCAAGTCAGCTTCCATCACATTCAATCCATCCAAAATTGTCTTTGCCAAACGATCACCAACAGTGGTGAAATAATTGTTCACCGCATCCAAAGATTCAATAGTATTAGCCTTTAGTTTTAGTAACTGATTAGTTTTATTTTCACTTTTGTTTAGACCACAGATTGATTTTAGATTACTCCATGTTTGTTTAATGTTATTTTTACTTTCTGCTAAAAGTTTGTATTCATATTTGTTTTTTTCTTCTTGTACTAAGTTAACACACATATTTCTGTAGTTCTTATACTTTTTTTGTAAATCTACATTGTTCGGATTTTTCCTTGCCTCAACGTGTAATTTGTCCCGTGTTCTAATTGATTTTAAGAGACCTGGGGTAATCCATTTTTTTACAATAATTTTGGATCTGCAAAAATGTAAAGTAGATTTGTTTTTCTCAATCAGGCTATTTAGTTTTGAAATAAAATAATGCGTTGCTTCCGTTACATCAGTTAAGTAATAAAGTTCCGACCAGTCAAATTTATTTAGGTCGTCATGTAAGCCATCATAATTTATCTTAGTTACAGTTGTTTTTAATTTTTCCTTATAAATATTAGAACCAAGGCTACACAATACACTGCTATGATCTGTAAGATCTGAATGACAGACAATAGTGGTTGAAGGTAGACAAGATTTAATCATACAATGGTCCAAGCAATTTTGACCTCTTGTTGGTATACTGTGTCCGGGTATATATCCGTAATGGGCCAATAAGCTGAGATACTCTTCCGCTCGTTTATCGGTTGTGCTTTCTTTGATATCAATGTTAATATCACCCATTAAGACGCAATGTTGGTTTTTACATTTTGTAATAATTCCCTCTAATGAATCTAAAAAACTAGTTATGTTATGCAAAGATGGTGATCGATAAATCGTTATAATTGTATAACAATCAACATCTAATCGCAAACAGTTGGCATCAATAAATTCCGGTTCCGACACGCATATTTGTAATTCTTTTTTAGTAAATATGACAATACCGTCGCATTTATTTAAGTATTTAGTCGAATAAAAACATTTGTAGTTGTCTAGATCTAATTCTTTAAATGAATCATCAAGCCAACATTCAGTCAGTAAGATAATATCAGGCTTAAATCGTAGACGATGCAAAAAAAGGACCAAAGAATCGAAGTTCTTGTTTATACTTCGTATGTTTTGCGACAAAATTGTAAATTGTTTCGATGTATCGCCTAGGTGTTGTTTACAACTTTCAGGATTATCTAACTCGATATAATTTTTTAGCCTTACCTCATCGATCCCGTTCATAAGACTGCTGTTATTATTGAACATAATGCCAGATTAGGGGCTCAAGGTACATAATTTCGTTGTTCATTGTCATCAAATGTTGAAAGTGGGTAGATTTGGTACTGTGTTTGCAAGTGTATGTGTAGGTAGTTTGTAAAGATTTATGTTGTTGTATTTTTTTTTGAATGTGTGTAAATGTATAGCAAGGAATTATTTCTACGTTACTAATTAATTTAAATGCATTCAAAGGAACTAAAATTATTATGAAGTACAAAATATAAAGAATTATTCCTTCTACTTGTAAAGATTTATGTTGTTGTATTTTTTTTTGAATGTGTGTAAATGTATAGCAAGGAATTATTTCTACGTTACTAATTAATTTAAATGCATTCAAAGGAACTAAAATTATTATGAAATACAAAATATAAAGAATTATTTTACATATAAATAAACATAGTCATTCAGACTTACTAAGACTCATAAGTTGCGCTTCGTTTCTTATCAATATGTATTCTGAACCTTCTTTCCTTCTCAAATACACATTGCCGTTCGATGTCCAGCAATATTTAAAATTTTTAGATTTTGCCACATCTCTTGCGAGGAAATGTAACCGTCTGGATTTGGCGGTCAGGGATTCAGATACATAGAGGGCTGAATTATCTTTTTCAATACCCAAACTACTGATCTTCAAATCCTTTACTTTACTGAAGTGTCTAGCAGTATTAAGAAATTTTGTCTTTATTTGGGTGTTCGAGAATTCTGCGATTACAGTAGACTTAAGAGGATCGTTTTTGTTGGGCACACGGTAGACATCACGTAAGTCGCCTGGGTGAAGACTGATGTTTAAACTTTGAGAAAGTTGGTTAATGTACCCGAAGAGAATGTCCTTGGTCTCCTTCTGTATACGTGGGATAAATCTCAGTTCGATGCTAGTTTTTTTAAGAGATTTTTCTAAGAAATCGAACTTTTCTTCGATGTTAGAGATTTGGTTCATTATAGCTTTTCGTTGAACCTCCATACCGTCGATCTTAGATTGCATTGCCTGGAGTCGTTGAGACACATCCTCCAGAGAATGTTCTATTTCTTGATTAGTAGTAAATATCGAGGAGTTCTGTATTTTGAGTTCTTCAAGGTGTCTGTTCATTAATTCAAATCTCTTGTTTTGAGATTCTTGAAAACCAAGAAACATTTCTTTTATCTCCATTTTAAAAGCCGTAAGTTCGTCGTAGCTTTCATCCGAGACTCGGCGGCGTTTGTCTCTCATCGTGATGTGGAGTTGATTAATATCTTCACTATTGTTAGAACTTGACTTGATGTTTGAATCTGATACAGACAGTGCCTTGTTCATTGGTGGAGAACGTTGCATCATAATTATTTAATTTGACTTCAAAAGATAAATAATAAATTACTGATAGATCGTTCTTACTTAAGAATCTTATCTACTACGTTTTATGTAGCAGCGTAGTTGCAACAGTAGCGTTGTCCCTTTTTGTCGCTTGAGTAGAAGGAAGAGAGATGTAGGCGCCAGCGACTGCAGCTCACAAGCCGCTACGAACACGTCTACGAATGGTGCAGGAGCGAGATGGAAATTATGTGGTGCCTCTCCTTTACTCGAGGTGCGCGCGGGGCAGGGGTGACAGTAATAATTTCAAGCTTGATGTTATTTCACTTATTTGGGCTTATAGGCAATAAGGATATCACTGTGCAAGAAGTTACGGGTGAATTCTGCATAAACAAAACTTATTTAATAGTAAAAACTCAAAACACGTCTGCTCACAATGAAAGTTGGAACGGAAGAGTGAGTAATTAACAAGCAACAAATATATTAAACATTATATTTCGCATATGTACTACATCGTGCCATCTGTTGGCGTATTATGATAACTTTAGATCATAGAAATATTTGTGAATACTTTATGCCAGGCGATATAGTTCTGATCTGCTTTTATAGATGACGCTGTTTGCTATTTTTTTTTTATATATCACTAGGGAGGCTACTGTATTCTATGGACGCCTGCAACAGCAGAAGCATCGGAAGCGCGTGTCGTATCAAAGCCCTACTCGCTATCTACCTACTTTACTACCCCTTTGACAATTGATTCCGGCTGTTTTACTCACCACAGGAACACTAAATAAAAAAATGCTACGCTACTTGAAAGCAGCGTTGACTGTGATTTTCTGAATTTGAGCTACTTTTCCAATTGGGCTGCTCCAGATTTTAAGCACGATATTGCTTGTGCCTGTGCTTCATTTGCCTAATATTTATTTGAAGGCGGAAACAGTCGGTCGTAGACATCATCGGCAACGAGCCCTAATGTCCTCTATATCAAAATACTATTATTTTAAGATTTTTTAAACTGCATTTGAATAATTAAGTTTTCTGTTGTTGAGATTAAAATCAAGTTCTATAAATAAACCCACAACAAATAAGTTGACTCACTCGGCCTTCATAGACTTTTGCTTTAACAATGCGCCTGAGTTCATTATGGATATAATTATATATTCTTTAATGTCTGTTTGTACATTACACGTGAAGGTACGATTCTCGTTGGGTGAGTGAATTGACATGAAATAACAGAAATGTATTTTATTTATTTTTATTTAAAGTATAACGTGCTTGCGTTGCTGCCGTCCATACTGCCGTCCAAACCTGCTGCGATAACCGCTTATACTCTTTGTCGTCGTGATCGTACGGGTATTTAGGACCCTAGTGGCGTGAAAAATTTGGTTTCGGTTACGGTCACAGAGCTATGTAACATCCCTGTTTATTACACAATTTATTCGTTCATTTTAATTTGATAGCTTATTGTTACCAAAATTTTAATGTATAATAACGTTGATAAGAAGTGTTTTATTTTTGATTGCATGTAAATTGAATACATATAATCACTATTTGCATAAAAAGCGTGAGTCGTATTCTATTAGTGATGTGTTTGACAGGATACTTAGTGCACGCATCGATCAAACGAAAATTAAATATCAATATTTTAAAATATCATAACATCACTTATTTTCAATAATTGTTATACAATTTTTGATGGACAAAAACTCTACTTTTTAATTAAGTTTGCGTAATTTTTAAAAAGTTTTTAAATTTACTACCTAACTCGTTATTGATGATATGATAATTTTTTATACAATGAGACATTCTTTAGCAACGTATGACATCGATTATTATTAATGGATGGAGGGACTAATAATAAAGTACAAACAATGAATGCTTCTGTTGATGTAGTTTTAAGATCTACAGGTTGCGTTTGACTTTTATCCGTCTGTATCACAAATGTTTGCTCGCAAACAAAAAAAAAAAACCGACCTCAAATTACTTCGGCAAGTGCAACAACAACGCAGGTAGATGAAAAAAAAAAATAAAAGATATGGGTAAGAAAAGGTGTGTAACTCCTTGATACTTAAAAGTTAAAATTAATTTTTTAGTGGTTTAATCGTTTTATTTTGTGTATTCGCTTTGTTTTTTTTTTAATACTTATCATTTTTGATCTGAGTGCCTAGTGCGAGTTTTGTTTAATCCGCCTCGCAATGACGGGCGTAAATTTTAAGTTCATTTTGTATGGGAAATTCGGAATAAGGAATGAAGGAATAAACATTACAACCTAGTTCTCGCGTTTGCCGTTAGATGACTCTGTATCTATTGTATCTATTCTTTTCTTTATCGTTTAGGCTGAACTGTTTAAATTCCCATACAAAATAATCTTCATAAATAAACGCGTTTCTGTGACCAAAACTCGCACTAGACACTCTGGTCCTTAAAGTAGTATACTACGAGTATAGTTTAATAGTTATTTTATTCTATTATTTATTTATTCGATTATTTAAAAACTGTTTAAAGTTTTCGAGATTAATCAATCGAGTTTTACTATTGTACATCTCTACTCGGACTGGTCTCACTTTCTTCAATGTAGTTGTTTATTCATCCAGTTCAACTTCAGTGTAGTTGTTAAAGCGAACGGTAACGCACGTAAAACGCACAAGTAGCGCGTATTGTGCGTAATTTTATTTCAGTTTTTATACATTCGATTTGTTTTTAAGTTCATCGTATTAATTATACCAAATATAATAATAAGGTAAGTAATCAGTGATAGGTTTTAGAGTGTTTATTATAGGCAATGTTATTTATAAACGTTTAAATGTATAAGGCAACCATAACAACAACAGCAGAATTTATTTTTTATTTCTAACAAGTTAAAGTTCAATTTTGCGTGAAGTGAAATGTATATAAATAGAACATGTTGATAAACATAGCTGCGTCAACAACGATACACTACATTGCAACAAAAAGTATTTAAAATGCAATGTATCTACTATTATTTATTATTACTTATTTATTATTACTTCAGCCTATCGCAGTCCAAAGTTCGCGCCAGACATCCCGGTCTTCCGCAATACTATTATATATTTTAATTGTCACTAACTTTTCGATATGAAAGTATAATATGAAATAAAAATAATTCGTAAGCATTGTATAAGATAGCAGTGGGCTCTTAGAGTATACATTACGGTAGTGGGCTATTTCATTATTTTGTTGGAAAAAAACACTGTACAAAGTACATGTAATTATACTCTATCATTATTACTAACACGGTAAAACCAAACATTGGAATTATATTCATATCATAGGAAATAAAAAATTGTTATCACAAAGTAACATTGTACAAGTTTTGTAATACATATGTATTAAACATATAGATAATATATAAATTTAAAGTTATTAAAATATTTATTGGTAATGTTTTTAAAAGTATCACATCTTTTGTAGGTTGAAATTTAAATAAAATCGTGTAAAAATATTTATATTCCGTTTTTTGGGAAGAGTTTTATTTGGTAAACAAACCGCTGTCAATCGTAATTCACGTTTTTTACGCATTTATCGCTCACTTTTACAACACATTCGCTTAAGGACATTTGTAAAACTCCATTTACTATTTATTTCACTAAAAAAAATATCAATTTATCATTTTAAACACATAAAAACTACTAAAATACGAATTCCGAGAGTACAGATAACTAATATTTTCGAATATGACATTTCAATATCTTTTTTTAATAGGCAAATAGGGATGTGGTCAGAATATTTTTAGAGGTGAATGAGTATAAGTGAATGAACAGCATGAGCGATAAAATAGGCCATGTTCTTTAACTATATTTTAAATTTTCACGAATTATAACTTGTTAAATAATATTACCGTAAAGCGATTTGTTATTAATTTGTATTTTGTTATTAATTGTTTTTTTTTTACTTTTTTTTTTAGTTTTAGTAGTGTTGAGCGCAAAAAATGCTTACAAAATATTGCAAATGTCAATCATTTATGGTAAAGTGTTCATTGTAAAGGTTTTATTTTATATTATGAATATTTCTGAATATAAATTTCATCCTAAACATTTTTAACGCTATCCCATCTAATATTAAAGTATACCACATAGCAACGGCATAAACGTTCACTGTAGTTCCCAGGAAAAAATTATGAGACCTTAGGATGAGACTTAGGATTACCCAATAAGAGCTTCGTGGAGTACAATGTTATTAGTCCTTTTTTGTAGATGTTAGAGAGAGTGTGTCGTCGGCGCCAGGTTTTTTATTCATAGTAAATACAAATAATGTGACAATAATATTAATAGGGTCAACTTTTTTTTTAGATACAGGCGGTTTTTACCGACCATTTCACATAAACGAAATATAAATTTGTTGCCTTTTATGCTCGATGCTCGATTAATATATTTTTTTTTTTTCGTAATTCTGTAACCTCTACTAATTCTTAGCAAACATATTCAATATATTATTAGGTTTTGAAATAATTTTAACGATATGTTAGCGTTAATATTTGAACATAAAATGAATTTAATATTCGTTTATGGCTTATTAATATTGTTCATTCATTTGCTCTTTGTGTCACTTTACTATACTTACAATATTACTCTATTGTCTGTGGTCGGAAGTACGCCATATTTGTTTACTATTTAGGACTATTCCAAAAAAATAGAATATATCTGTAAACAGTAAATGTTTATGTACGTAACGTGTACGTAAGTGCGTACGTAAAACATATTTTAATTTATTATTTCACACGAATTTAATATATGTAAGATACAGTATAAGTATGGATGCCTTTTTATTAAAATATCGGCACGTTTTTAATTAAGATGTAAACATTGTCGCCATACAATTACAAAATTACAATATGGTCTGACTGTAATACCTTTTAAAGAATCATACGCAAAGACATCAAGGACAATATGAACGTATTGAAACACACCGAATCGTATTAAGTACATATTTTTTTTCAACGATGAGTTGCGTGTCAATAATATGACGGACAAGTATTTTCGCAAGATGAACAATGATCAAACTTAATAGCTTTGTTAGAAGGTATTTAGCTAAAAGAAGGTATTTAGCTCTTCTTATGACAATAATTTTTAACAAAAAAAAACCGACTTGGCACCGACTTCAAAATTATAAAATATTTATTTAATCATTTCTGATTAACTAAATCAAAATACGAATTACTTTGTACTGAGTAAATTTATTTTTCACTTTTTAGTTTCCTGGTTGAAGTCGGTTTTTTTTTTGTTAAAAATTATTTTATTTTACAATTTTTAGTGATGGGTAGACCTAACAAGGATGCTTTTTTTCTTGTGTCGGGGGTCCAGAAACATACACAATACACAAGCACAAACACCCAGACAATGACAAACATCTATTTGGCCAAAACAAATGTCTGTCGTGCGCGGGGATTGAACCCACTAACGCCAGCGCAACAGCCGGTACTGTGACCGCTGCGCTAACGCGTCGACATTCTATGAGTAAAGTTCGCTATCAGGTGTACGTAATAACAACCGGGACTGACAGCCTAGCGTGTTCTCTGAGGCTAGGTTGGAAGAACCATAAAGATTAACAACTAGACCGAAAATAAATATTTGTATAAACATAAATATCCACTCCGAGCGCGAATAGAACCCGCGACCGTCGGTGTTTAGGCGCCGCCGACACGGCACATGCGCCATTATATCAAAGCGGTCGTCAAACAGCAAAAGGTAACTGCTGTAAATTGTTGAGAAATTCCCTCGAGTGATTATGGGCTCCATTATCAAACCTGGCCCTGCGACACAGATGATCACACAACAGGTAATTGCTATAAATCGTTGATAAGTTCCCTCGACTATCTTTCGTCTCCATCATCAGACTGTAATGGCACTTGTAACTCATATATGTGCAAAGTTTTCATCAATAGAAACGAATTAAGGTCAAACAGCAGGTAATTGGTATAAGTCGTTGAAGAGTTCCCTCGACTATCTTTCGTCTCCATCATCAGACTGAAATGGCACTTATAACTCATACATATGCAAAGTTCTCATTAATAGAAACGAATTAAGTTCAAACAGCAAGTAATTGCTATAAATCGTTAAAGAGTTCCCTCGACTATCTTTTGTCTCCATCATCAGACTGTAATGGCACTTATAACTCATACAGGTGCAAAGTTCTCATCAATAGAAACGAATTAAGTTCAAAAACCAGGTAATTGCTATAAATTGTTGAAGAGTTCCCTCGACTATCTTTCTTCTCCATCATCAGATCGACTTCAGACCTTTATTAAATAGTAGTGCTTTATAGTACTTAATGAAAACATGATTAAATTTACCAGTCACCCTTACAATTTTTGAAAGTTTCCCTCGATTTCTCTGGGATCCCATCATCAGATCCTGGTTTCCTTATCATGGTACCAAACTATGGATATCTCCTTTCCAACAAAAAAAGAATTATCAAAATCGGTTCATAAAAGAAGAAGTTATCTCCGAACATACATAAAAAAAAATATATATATATACGGTCGAATTGAGTAACCTCCTCCTTTTTTTGAAGTCGGTTAAAAAATTATTATGATGTTGATTAGCTTATGGGAAAACTGACTTTTTATTTTTAAACTCAAATCGGCACATGGAATTATATAAACCAGTTTACGAGTTTATAATTAAACTAAATATAACTTTTTGATTATAAAAGGCGTACGCAAATATTTACTATATGTATTTGCTATTGATTAGAAATATAATCACATTAATTATAATTTATATATATTTTCATTTTAACAATCATCTATATAAATAAAAATGAATGTTGCTAAGCGCATAACTCGAGGATGGCTGGACCAATTCGGCTAATTTATTTTTTGTATATTCCTTAAGGCCCACGGAAGGTTTTCATACAAAAAAATCCTCACAAATAAAAATATATTAACTTTCGATAACGATAGAACGAAGTCTTTCCGAGCAGCTAGTTTTAAAATAAAAATCAATCGTCGAACTAGCTTGTATCTGACGAGCTCTATAATTTTAAAACTTTGAAAACCTTAGTTTTTGAGGAAACGGGACAGATTCACAGATCGTTGAGCATAGACACGCCCGTTGAAAACGGAAAGTGTGGTCAGTTTACTAATGTTGTGTGAAACGAGTGGGTACATAAGTTACGATAAATCTTTAGTAGAATTTTCTAACTGAAATTCTGACAATATGTCGATATTGTCTGCTGCGCAACTACGGAACTTCCTCTTACATCACGCTGGTCCACAGAAATTTGGCAGATAATTGCTGTGGATTGCCTGAATGGTTAGTTTTAATTAGTAGCAGCTAGTAAATATAATTTTACGTTTCTTAATAAAATATTTCTGTCGCTAGCGATCAGCCGCTAAATAATTCTTTCGTCTGCGATAATCTTAAAATGTATGAACAAACGCGACTCATAGCTAATTTTTTGTCCTTGTCAACAAAAGTATTTTATCAGTATTTAAGTTTTTATAAACAATGTTCTATTTGCATATATATGAAGTGATATTAAAACGTGATTACGATATTTTAGAAACTCAATATTAAAAGAATTGTTCTTTTATTATTAGACAAATGTTTACATTTCTGTAATCGTGTGATACCGTCTGATGAGATATGACGCTTTATAGTCGAAATATATATAAAAAATAATAATAACAATTTGAGCCGTCACGTGACGGCTGGCATATGTTAAACATTTATTTTCTTTATATAGATATTTTAATTCAAATATTTCTTCAAAATTGCGACAACTCAATTATTATAGAGTATAGTATAGTACCTATATTCCATCATATAGCGCGGCGATACCTCGCCACGGCCTGTATCGCCACGCCAACAATCAGGTTTACCCTCGCCTATAGATGTTTCACATTAAAAAGTTAATAAAAATATATTTCCCTTTATTTATACATCGTAATACCTAAATAACGTGACACTACCGACGATGGTATAGGATACATTTTAGGAGACGATCAACGAATAATACGGGACCAGCTTCAATAAAATCTTAAGTTAAACTTGATTAGTCTTTAATGCCGTCTCAATCTTAATATTCTAACCACACCATTAAATTTAAATATGGATAGACTACTTATTTTTTCGTTTAAATGTCCCGTTTGTAATGGTTTCTATATCTTTGGAAAATACTGAACCTACCTAAAGGCACGTCAAAATTGATGGTAAAATTCCAATTATTCACATGTTGAAAATAATGCCCTATATATAATATGATGTTGCTATCTTTGCGTAATATAACAATTAGTTAAACATATTTATTACATATTACATTTAGGACCTCTACTATTTAATGTATTTGTTAATGACATTGATAAGTGCTTTTTGAATTCAAATGTAATATTATATGCGGATGATACAAAAATTTTTAAAATTATAAAGAATAAAAAAGATTGTGATGAATTGCAGGATGATTTAAATAGACTTGAACAATACTGTAGATTTAATAGCTTGTATTTGAATTTAGAAAAATGTTGTACAATTACATTTTCGAGAAAGAGAGAACATATTTTGTATAATTACTCAATCTCTAATGCCAGTTTAAAAAGAGTTACGGAGGTAAGGGATCTGGGAGTTCAGTTGGATAGCAAGCTCATTTTTGACCAGCATATAGACAAGATAACAACCAAGTCGTATAGAATGTTGGGCTTTATATTTAGGCAAGGGATGGTTTTTAAGAATGCTCAGACCTTAATTCTCCTGTATAATGCATATGTTAGATCAAATTTGGAATACGCATCTACCGTTTGGAATCCTCAATATAAGAAATACATAGACATAATTGAAGGAATACAAAATAAATTCGTTAAAAGGTTGAAAGTCAAATTTGGATCTGATTGTTTTTCTGAGTTTACTTCCCTTGAAAATCGTAGAGAACACAGAGATCAGCTTTTTCTTTACAAATTGATTAATGGTTTGGTAGACTCTCAGTACCTACTTAGTAGGGTATCGTTTAGGTGCCCCAGTTATTGCACAAGATCCCAAGCAACTTTCTCCCCCTCTGTCACTCGGACAAGGTATTGTGGCAACTCATTTCTCGCAAGGTCATGTAAAGTGTATGACGACCGGTATAATGACATCGACTTGTTCAGCAGTGGGTTCAATGAGTACAAATACTTTTTGAAAGGGAAAAAGAAAACTAATCGAAATATAGTGTAATAGTGTTCGATTTGTATAATGTATATTTGTCTTTGTTTTTTTTAATGTTATAAATACGTCCTGAGTACATCTATATTTTATTGTATTGTGTAGTATGTATAAATTATAGTTATTGTATTGTCTAATTTATTTGTTCATAGTTTTAAGTGGAAACTTTGTTGGCTTGATTATTTTTTTTATGTTTCATGAATGAATTTATTCTTTGTGCTGTTTGTTTCCCAATAAAGTAAAAAAAAAAAAAAAAAAAAAAAAAAAAAAAAAAAAAATAGATAAAGTGTGGAGACCGGTCGTTAGTTAATGTATTTTACAAACATCAGATGCCGGTGTGAAACAAATGGACGATAAGATGATAGTTTGTCGTTTATTACTTCGAACACATACCTCAGAATCAGAACCTGTTTATTAGGTAGGTTATGAGCTATACGGATTCAAATACGAGCACGAATTAACGTGAACTAAACTGATAACTATACACATAGGTACGCATCAAAATAAAAGTAAAGAAATACCCTTTTAATATTAAAAAGAACATGAGATGCGATATCACAACTCCCTTTTAATCTCTTTATTTATGATCTGAAAGTCAATTTTACGAATCAAATAAATATAATATGCATGAATGTCTGTGATGAATGTTGTAATATGAACAGGTAAATTTATTGTCAGAATATATTAATATATATATATATATATATATATATATATATATATATATATATATATATATATATATATATAATAATTATTATTCTTTGTAACGTAGGTTAGTAATGTTAGTGTCAAAGTAACGTTAGTCTATTTTCAGACAAATTTAGAATATAAATTGTGCAGATTCCAAATATAATTGAAAAAAAAACCATAACAATGTAAGCAAATTTAAACCAAATTAAATCATGAAATCAAATATCATTTAATAATGTTTTCAATATATGATATTATATTTTTTTAGGGTTCCGTACCCAAAAGGTAAAAATGGGCCCTATTACTAAGACTTCGCTGTCTGTCCATCCGTCTATCTGTCTGTCACCAGGCTGTATCTCAAGAACGGCGATAGCTAGAGAGTTGAAATTTATAATGATTATTTAGTTCTGTTTCCGCTACAACAACAAATACTAAAAACAAATAAAAAGGCTCCCATACAACAATCGCGATTTTTTTTGCCCCTTTTTTCTTGATATCAATAATGGCAACAGGTAGGCACTTGAAATATTTATAAAATACTCAGTTGTATTTTACTTTAATAATAAATAATAAAATTAAAATAAAATAAATATTTAAATAAGTAAATATTTATATATAATGTCACATACAATAACGGTCAGTTTTTGCGTATTTTTTTTTCGATATCAATAAATGGTAACAGGTAGGCACTTGAAATATTCACAAAATACTTAATTGTATGTTTACTTTAATAATAAATAATAAACTTAAAATTATTTAGGGTGGGCTCTCATATAATAAAAATGATTTTTTGCCAACTAAGCCTGCCAAACGCCGCCCAGCCCAACCGAATCCTCCTTAGGGCCTCCTTCTCGAAGTTGTTGCGGCCTAGTTGGATAGTATGGCCTGAGTAAATATAATCCTGAACAACTTCAAGAAAGGTACCATTGACAATAATAGTGAGACTGTTTTTATAGTGGATTTATTAAAAAAAAAGGATAAGAGGATTTAAAATACATCCGAGGAAGTAAAAAATAAAAATCTTTTCTTTAACAACTTTTAGTGTGAAACTTATCTTAATTTAGAAATTTAAATGTATGTAAGAAGTAGAGTAGATATAACTTTGATAAAAATGTCAGTTATATCGTTTTTATTCATCACTGCTTTACGTTTTCCCGTGATGATCACGAGACATATTCAAGTATAACAAGGTAATTATTATACGACCACATTATGACGTATTTACATTGAATATAATTATATAGAGGTTTAGCGTAATAAAGTGCAGTTTTAAAATTGAGATCACGCCTGATAATCACAAAATAAATTACGAATAAAATTATCGGTTCTTTTGGTATTAAGACATGTTTTAAGTTTTAATAAACAAAATGTTTTTAATGTTTTAAATTGAACCCAATCAGATTAGATTACAGTTTATCATAAATAATTATATATTGTCACGTCGTTGTGTCAGTTTTGTAAAGTAGTTCTACCAATTATCACTATTTTATTACAGATACGGAATGGCGTCGAAGTTTTTAAGAACCACAAATAGGATAAGTGTGTTACGAAGTGGTTCAAAGTGCACCAGTATTGCTATCAGAAAGAATGGCAACTGGACGCAAGAAGGTATAGTCAAATCACCATTCGTGAATGTGGATATCCCAAATTGTACTTTGTATGATTATGTCTGGCAGAATTTAGAGAAATGGCCCGAAAGAACTGTCGCGGTAAGTTTGAAATTCTATGATATTTTTTGACAAATTTTTAATATTTTTATGGTGACACACAAAAAAATGCATCACTTTATTTATATCACGGCTAAATCTTATCCTTATAACTAAAGATCCTCTTAAAAAATCATAAATCACGGGTGGTTCATTTTGCCCAGAAAATCAGTATAGTATCAAGTATTCAAGTCGCCCAATGGGAATGACGTAGTTCATATTAATTGTTATCATATAGCTTAGTATATACATGTAATAATGTATTAAATCAATATTTAATATTCTTATTTATATATACATTCGTTTAATATCACATCGGTAAAATTGTATAAAAAGGGTAGATAATCATTTTAAGCATTCATTATTAATCAAGTTGTTAACAACGTTACGCTGTTCAAAAATATAGAGATTGTGATAATCGCCTTGGCTATTTAATTTACAAATCCACTAGTGCTTTACAATAGGGTATTCCACTATGTTTGAAAAAGTACTTCAAAATGTTGATTTTCCAATAAAAAGCCACAAAAAATGTATTTCGGCAAAATAAACACGCTTTCATGCCATAAAATTAAATTATATTTTCGCGAAAACGCTATCAGCCATTTTGGTGACGTAATATGGTTAATAACAAAAGTCGTGTACGACGTATGTAAGGCCGAATTCGTTCAATACGTCAAAAGTTCAATACCTTATACTTATATTCTTTGTCGTTCAACGTTTCAAATATTTGGCGTTTTTGTGTAAAATAATGAATTACAATAGCTATCGTTGGTGTGTAGTGTCTAGCTGTACAAATACTAGCATTAAAAAAAACTATTAAGTCTTAATTTGGCAGTAACATAAGCATTAAAACATAACCTAACACTTTCTAAAACTATTTTTCCAATTAGGTAAACCTACAACATAAAAAAAAACAGTATAATATAACAAGTAATACTTACAAAGATGTTTTAACATTCCGAAGTTCGACAGAACAGAAGACTGGGTTACATGCCAAAAAAAACTTTGCAACCGTAATTGAATCAATTTTTGGCAGATTCGTACTATCTGAGAGCACAACTATTACTCCTTGAAGTTAAAGTTGATCGTTATGTACCTATTTTAGCTGTTTACAGCACTGACAGAACTTTGCTTTTGCACTTATGACGTCATACCATGGGTCATGGTCACGTGATATACAGATTAAAATATACGACTTTTAATTTCAATATAATAAAACAAATATGTGCTTTTATGATTCCAAATCAGAATATTTAAGTGTATTTCTACATAAATTTCAATTTTTGTCAAATTTTATAATTTATTTTTCACTATAGAAAGTACCCTATTGTGACTAGGTAAAATTGCCAACGTTGGTGCCACTTACTCCACGCGGGCATGATTTATACCATAACAATCTGTAACTAGCTTTTAGGTTTTACAAATGAAAATAATTTTTGACATTGTTAATATTATAAACAAACGAGGAATACAATACGGGTATTGTAAGTTGATATTATTTTGATAATCTATTACCTCAGATTTTTTCAAATTCTTTCATTCTTCTCATAGTAATAAGGTATAGTAGCTATTGTTGTGACTAGTAGGTGAAACAGGTAGGAATGTTTGTATTGAGATATGTTCATATACATTTCAGGTATGCGCGCGAACTGGAAGAGGTTATACTTACGAACAAGCTTTTAATTTATCGAACGCCTTCGCAGCAAACCTTCGAAAGAAATTTAAAATACGAGATGGAGATACTGTTATGGTGATGTTGCCGAATATTCCCGATTTCCCTCTAATAATGTTGGGCGCAATGGCGGCCGGTGGTATTGTTTCTACTTTAAATCCAGTTTATACGGCACGTTAGTATATACAATTATTATAAACTCAAGATTTATGTAACTTTATGACATAACTAGCTGATCCCCGTGACTTCGTCCACGTGGTATTTATTATTCCTTCAGTTAAAATATTATAGATCGCAATACCTTATAATGCTTCGTTATAGACGACATTCAACGTAAACTGATTCGGAACACGGACAAATAGGTTGGTTGACTGACTTACACAGGAGAAAGCAACATAGAGCTGGCCGTGCGAGAAACAGCTGATGCTGAGGTCCACGCCCGCAACACGGAGCGTCTGGCTTTGAGCTTTGTTTTTGTCACGAGCGAATAACCAAACAACAATCTTTACACAACAACTTTTTTCACCATAGCGATGTAGAATACGGTCAACGCCATCTAGTATTTTTTTAAATAAGAATTAGAGTCGGTAACATTATTTTTGAAGCGTTGGTTATTGTAGTGAATTGTAACATTTCACCATCGCGATGTAGATTACTATTAGCGCCATCTAGTTTATTTAATATGATATTGAAATACGCTATGCTAGACACTGTTTTTGTAAGATTTTACTTATTCGCGGAATCTCGTCTTTTTGATGTATAAATTGTTTTATTGTGTGATGATACCGGCAATATAAATAATTAATTAGGTGCATAAGTTGTATAATAAGCTTTTATTTTTTATTTAAGTAATTTAAGTTATTTTAACTATCCCACGAGAACTCCTTAATCTTTCGGGATTAAAAGTATCCTATAACATATAGGACCAGGGATATAAGCTACCACCACACAAAATTTCATTTGAATCGGTCCAGTTGTTTGGGAGATTAGCCCGTACAGACAGACAAACAGACAAATAGAGAAAAACTGAAAAAAGTCTAAATTAGTTCTATTTCAATTTTCAATTTTTGCATCATCCTGAATCGGTTTTTACCCTTTTTTTTAATGTACAGAAATTCAACCTCTACAGCTACATTATATGTATAGATTTAAAAATTTCCTAATTTATTTTGAGAAATAATAAGTCTAGCCAAAGATTTATTTATCTTAGATCACGTGATCTAATTTCTCATTTTATAACCAAGCAACGGGAAAACGAGAGAGCCTCTAACGTGTTCGTCTTTTTTACAATGCCAACTAAACATTCTGTAGAAAGCGTCAACTAAAGATTAACATGGCAAATGGCATGGCAAATTATTATGGGCAAAACACATGAGTTCACGTTATATTTGGCGTAAACTTGTGGAGGCCTATGTCCAGCAGTGGACTGTATAGGCTGTAATGATGATGATAATGAAAGATTAACAATTATTTTTACTTGTCCATCTTATTTTTATTTACTATATAAAAAAAAAATGAAAAAAAAAATTAAAAGTTGTAACTTATTTTGAAATAAAAAAAATTTTAGAGACAAATTTAATTTAAATATAAGTGGGCAAGAACGTAAAAATTCGAAAAGAGGTTTAAGTCAAATAAATAACAATTAACAGTAAGCAAAGAGTTGTGAATCTCAATTTTCATTTATATTAAACACCAATAGATAAATCCATAACTTGAATTAATGATTTTTTTTGCTAACCAGGGTCGCTCTCACGTCTACATTGACGCGTGTACAATTTGTCAGTCACACAACTAAGGGCGCCGCGCGCTCGTAGATTGCAAGATCTATTAATTATATATGTATAGACAACGAATGTTACAAATTCTAACTAATTTTTTTTTAGAGTAAATTTAAAAATGTCGACAAGATTGATTTTTGATTAGTACCTATTTAATATGGCCCTGTTATCTGCCTTAACTAAACTATTAGGTTCTTAATAGTCACAATATCTTGTGCTGTCACAATTTAAATTGTAATTATCAAAAACGTCATTGACACATTTAAACTACATAAATGGATGCTCGTCTGTATGTCCTTTATAGAATCGTAAACTATCCATTTGATCATGATCAACATGACATGTCATGATCTTCATCATAGTGTTGTGCATGAGCCCTCAAAGGTTTCTGACTTGGTACGACCAACAAAAAAAAAGCTTAGCAACGCGCGCAGGATACAGCTAGTAAATCTAAGTTGGTATAACTTAGAGTAAGACCATTATAACTTTTGACAAAAATAACACCTCGTAAGCCTTAAATTGTTTTCAACGCTGTTGCATTTATTTTTTACTTATGTAGGTAATATATTTATTTTCAGATGAAATTCAACGCCAGTTATTAATGTCCGATGCTAAAGTGATAGTAACCTTACCGGAAAATGTAAACACCGTTAGAGAAGCATTTAAACTTGCGAAAAAGAACATTCCTATAATAGTTGTAAAAACAAACGGAGATGCAACGCCTGAAGGCACGGCGGTATTTAATGAATTAAGTGAAGATGTACACGTAGACAAGTCTTGTTTGAAAGAAGTAAGAGTAACCACCAATGATGTTTGTTTCCTGCCATATTCTAGCGGTACTACGGGATTACCGAAAGGTGTAGAATTGACTAATAGAAATATTATAGCGAATTGTATACAAATGAATGAACCTGCAATACGATGTAATAATGAGACAACAGGTATTTTTTTTTAATTATTATATCTGAAAATATGGTGATAAATTGTACTGTGACATTTTGACATAGCGCAACACAGAAGTACGTAATTTGATCTGTAAAGAAGTTTTAAAATGTAAAGTAAGGTTAAAGTAACGGTTTAAATGATAATTCTTGGAGTTAAAGCTACTTTTTAACCGACTTCCAAAAAAGGAGGAGGTTCTCAATTCGACTGTATTTTTTTTTTATGTATGTTACATCAGAACTTTTGACCGGGTAGACCGATTTCGACAAATTTTATTTTAATCGAAAGGTGGTGTATGTCAATTGGTCCCATTTAAATTTATTTGAGATCTAACTACTACTTTTCGAGTTATATCTAATAATGCGTCTTTACTTGACGCTTTTTTCGTCGACCTACGTTGTATTATACCGCATAACTTTCTACTGGATGTACCGATTTTGATAATTCTTTTTTTGTTGGAAAGGAGATATCCCTAGTTTAGTACCATGATAAGGAAACCAGGATCTGATGATGGAATCCCAGAGAAATCGAGGAAAACTCTTGAAAATCCGCAATAACTTTTTACTGGGTGTACCGATTTCAATAATTTTTAATTTAATCGAAAGCTGATGTTGTCATGTGGTTACATATAACACAACATTTTATTGAGATCTGATAACTACTTTTTGAGTAATCTCGGATAACGCGTAGTTACTTGACTATTGTTTCGTCGATCTACGTTGTATTACTCGTCAATGTAATTGAAGTCGGTTTTTTTTTCGTTTGCGAGCAAACACAATTATCGAGTGATATCACAAAGTTGTAACACTTGAATCATCAAGATCGGTTTCCTGTTATTTAATTTAATTTTAAGCGGAGGAGTGAATTTTTTAAACAACTTCAAAAAAGGAAGAGGTTCTCAATTTGAATGTGTACTTTATACATATAATTATGGCTTGTTTCGATGTTTCAACTAAATAAATATTATTTATTGTAACCTGGAAGCCAAATTAATTAAAAACACTTATGTTACTTTTTCCAATTGTTCCTTCATCAATTAAATCACAATTATTTGCTCGAAAACCTTGGCTCTTATTTTATGTATAATAAATTAACAATAAAAGTGAAGTGAATATGACTATTTATTTATTGTTTATCTCTTTGCATGATTTTATCACTACTTTAAATTGTTATACCGTCGTACAAAAATTAATTTTGGTGATATTAATGTAAATCCTATGCAGTACCAAGTCCAAGTACCAAGTTATTGCAAATTCTGGATAGTTAAATAAATTAACAAACTTAGAAGACATTTTGTAATAGGTCTTTTTTACAAAATGTCAAAAATTTTAACCGATAGGTCAATTATATAAACTATTTCAGTCAAGGACATTTACAAGCTTATAATCAATTATTTGCGATTTTGTATTCCATTATTGCATTTAATAACTTCTTGTTTTCTCAGTAATTAAAGGATTTAATTGGTCAACTTTTTATTGCTACTTGTTAGAGATGTTAATAAATTTACGTTAGACAACAAATTAATATAATTTTGAAACAATAATTTAATATACGGTTATGTTATAAAGAATTGAGAAAGTTTCTGCCTTATTTGTAGCAAATTACCAAGATGTTGCTCTGGCGATTCTACCATTCTTCCACATTTATGGAGCATCAGTTGTCGCTTTGCACAAGATATCACAAGGCCTCAAGATTGTGACTATAGATAGGTTCCAACCGGATACTTTTATTGAAACACTAGAGAAGTTTAAAGTAAATTTGCTGTACCTAGCGCCACCTTTAAGTAAGTTTTCAATTTGTATATGTTATACTTAAAACAATTGTAATATAATTCACTATTTAAAAAGATTAGCAAACTGTGGTATGACCTAAAATTTTTTAATTGAACACATTGAAATAGTAAATAGTCACACACATGTATTGGTTCGCATCACAATTTGTGAGGTGTACCTTTTACAATTAATAAACATGGACAGCACGAACAACATATCAACCTTTGGCTTTGATTGAGTTTTGACTCACAATGTTACAATGATTGATCAATTAAGCATTTAAAAAAAAATCGAACCGACAACGGTTTCAGTACGTAGATATTGTGTTACCATTATTAAGTAGTTGGTTCACATACTTGACAAATATGGCGCTACTGAAACTGAAAGTGTCAAGATTAAACCCAAACTAAAATACCGTTTAATATTTAGTAATCACATACACTGATTAAATGAATTTGGTAATATAAATATTAATAATGATTACTTGATTTGTTTTTATTTCAACAGTAATTATGATGGCGAATCATCCTCTGGGATCGGCTAAAACATACCAATATTTAGAAACTGTCATCAGTGGTGCCGCTCCATTGGCTCCGTCTGATGGAGAAAGGTTTCTCAGTAAGTTTCAGGTAAATAATTATGAATCTCTTTATCTATCTGGTAGTATTCTATTAATCTTCATTACTCTTTGGTTAGAATTTTCTAGTTTTAGTACTCAAACTAATAAATAGTAGATAAGTAAGATAGAAAAATATAATGTTATAAGATTGTTGTTAAAAGTTATATTTCTTTTAAATACCATATTAATAGACGATTTTTTGTGTTCTTTAGAAAGTTGCCTTGGGATTTTTAAATAAAATGAATAAATAAATAAAGAAATAAATAAAAAAAAAACAAAGTTAGAAAAGGTATTTATTTGTTTTTATTTTATCAAGCCATCTAAGTAATGCTTGTCATTATTTTTAAGTACTTAATTTCCATTGTGTATGTTGTTTTTACAAATTATACATAAAATATATATATTCCTGAAACGTACGACAAGAACTAGACTAATATTTTATAACTTTTATAAAATGTATGTAATTTAGGTAGGATGATTTGTAACTCGGAGGACCCAGCGCAGGCAGCTATATTCCGGAGTCTGTTGGAGTATGGCGACGTACGGTGTCCTGGTTTGGGTGGATCGCCTCACTGCAAGGAATAAGACCTGCGATCTGCGCAGAGGATCATCGCGGTGAGGGTGATCCGGGGGTACCGTACGGTATCGTGGGCTGTAGCTACTGCTCTAGCCGACGACCGTCCGCAGGAGCTCGTGGCGGAGGTCCTTGCCGAGACATACTCATACGTCTCGGGTAGGAGGGCTCTCGGTGAGAACCCCACATTGGACAGGATCCTACGGGTGCGCCGGATAGGGCAAGAAGCGCTAATGCGGAGATGGGGGGAGGACCTGGCGAAGCAGCCGTATGGCACACGCGTAACGGCTGCGTTGCACTCGGTCCTAGAGCGGTGGATGCGCCGTAAGCGCAAGCCCCTCCGTCTGACGCAGGTTCTTACCGGGCACGGCTGCTTTGGTGACCATTTTGTCGGACGGCCCAAAGGGAGCCGACGACTGGATGTCACGATTGTGGCGCGACGGTGGAGTCTGCCCAGCACATCCTCGAGGTGTGCCCGAGATGGGCGGCGCTGCGTCGCGATCTAACGATGATGCTTGGAGGGGACTTGTCACTGTCAACGTCATCAGCGCGATGCTCGGCGACGACGATTTCTGGAAGGCGATGGTTTCGTTTTGCGAGACAGTAATGTCCCAGAAGGAGAATGACGAGCGGGTGAGAGAGGAGGCCGTCGACGAGGCCTCCGTCCGCAGGCGACGAACGGGGGTGCGTAGGAGGCGCTATTTAATGCGCCTCCAGTAACGCCCCTGTGCCCTTGTCGGGCCGGGATGGGAACCCGGTCCTGCTAGACACGGCGTCGTCGGGATTGTTCAGAGGTAAAGACAGTCCCCATGAAGGAGAAGTCTCGCCTTTTCACCAAGGCCAGCCTGTCGCTGGAGGGATCCTGTTGCCTGCAGATCCGAGACCCTCCAATTAAAGCGGCTGAAGGCTCCCACGGGGGTTTGGTCGGTATTGCACCCCCAAGCGCTAAAGCCGACATAAGGTCTAGGACTGCCTACCCGCGCGTCCTGGATATCACTCGTAAATAGGTTCCCCTGCGATATCAAAAAAGGTGAAATGATTTGTATATGACTTCAGGCTTAGATAAATTATAGAAATGTATATTCTAAAATACATTGTTTAAGACAAATGTGATGATTGAAAAAATGTAGGTGATATAAATATATCTTAACTAGCTGTGCCCGCGGCTTCGCCCGCGTAGGAATCAGTGCGTCACAAAGTTTTCCCGGCAAACTTCCAGTGAAACTATTATCGAAATCGGCTTAGCCGTTCCGTAAACCTCTCTCTCCAAGCCCTCTCTCCATTGGTGAAATCGCATGAAAATCCGTTCAGTAGATTTTGAAGGAATCCATCACATATACTTTTGGGGACTTTGTTTTGTAATACACTAACTGTCGCCTGCGACTACGTCAGCGTGGTTATGAAGATATGCATTACTATTAAGATGTTTAACGCAAATAATTTTTTTATTTCAGTCACTTGAAATGCTTATCAAACTGAGTAACTTTTTAAAAGGCACAATTTAGTATAATTTAATAGTTATTTTTATAAAACCTCTCTATACACCACATTTTTAGTTTTATTTTCAGGCTGTATATGTTTCATACAAACTATCAACCCTAATTAAACCCTCTTAGCGGTGAAATATCGCAAAATCCGTTCTTAGCGGACGTCAACTAACTATAATCTACCTCCCTGCCTCATCTTTGTCCATCCTGGATGGATGGACCATCCAGCGGTTATTAAGTACTCGTGATGAGTGAGTCAGTGACCTTTCTCTTTTATATATATAGATTACGGTGCATTATTTGGACACCTTCTCGCTATCTATAGAGCATACATTTTAAATTTCAAGTCTTTTACTTCTAAAACATAGGACTTTCATACACACTTCTTACCCCCCGTTTTACCCCCTTAGGGGTCTAGTTTCGCAAAATCCGTTCTCAGCGGATCTCTACGCCCTATAAGGAACCTTCCTGCCAAATTTCAAGTTTGTAGGTGTTATAGTTTCGGAGATTTCGTGATCAGTGAGTCAACCTACCTACCCCCGTTTTAACCCCAAAAAGGGGTTGATTTCTAAAGGCACATTATTTGGACGCCTTTTCATCATCTATAGAGCATGCATTTTAAATTTCAGGTCTCTTACTTCAAAAACATAGGACTTTCATACAAACTTCCAACCCCCGTTTTACCCCCTTATGGGTCGAGTTTCGCAAAATTCGTTCTTAGCAAATCTCTACGCCCTATAAGGAGCCTTTCTGCCAAATTTCAAGTTTGTAGGTGTTATAGTTTCGGAGATTTCGTGATCAGTGAGTCAACCTACCATCCCCCGTTTTAACCCCAAAAAGGGGTTGATTTCTAAAGATACATTATTTGGACGCCTTCTCATCATCTATAGAGCATACATTTTAAATTTCAAGTCTTTTACTTCTAAAACATAGGACTTTCATACAAACTTCCAACCCCCGTTTTACCCCCTTAGGGGTCGAGTTTCGTCAAATCCATTCTTAGCAATAGATTACGCCCTATAAGGAGCCTTCCTGCCAAATTTCAAGTTTGTAAATGTTATAGTTTCGGAGATTTCGTGATCAGTGAGTCAACCTACCATCCCCCGTTTTAACCCCAAAAAGGGGTTGATTTCTAAAGATACATTATTTGGACACCTTCTCGCTATCTATAGAGCATACATTTTAAATTTCAAGTCTTTTACTTCTAAAACATAGGACTTTCATACAAACTTCCAACCCCCGTTTTACCCCCTTAGGGGTCGAGTTTCGTCAAATCCATTCTTAGCAATAGATTACGCCCTATAAGGAGCCTACCTGCTAAATTTCAAGTTTGTAAGCATTATAGTTTCGGAGATTTCGTAATTAGTGAGTCAACGTAACATCCCCCGTTTTAACCCCAAAAGGGGTTAACCCCAAAGGGATTTCTAAAGATACATTATTTGAACACCTTGTTATCATCTATAGAGCATACATTTTAAATTTCAAGTCTCTTACGTCAAAAACATGGGACTCTCATACAAACTTCCAACCCCCATTTTACCCCCTTAAGGGTTGTGTTTCGTAAAATCCGTTCTTAGCGGATGTCTACTTCCTATAAGGAGCCTACCTGCCAAATTTCAAGTTTGTAGGTGTTATAGTTTCGGAGATTTCGTGATGAATGGACCTTTCGCGTTTATATATATTATAGATTAATGCATTTTTAATTTTGTAGGCGATACAAATATATCTTAATAAAAAAAAAATATATGTTTTTAGCGAGAAATTCGTTTTGGCCAAGGTTACGGACTCACGGAAACCTCCCCTGTGGTAGCAGTATCACACAAAACTTTAATCAATTCTGATAAAGTGGGTTATGCACTTCCAAGTACAGAATTAAGGATTGTCGACGAGAATTTGAAAAACTTAGGACCAAATGAGGTTTGTTAGTACTTTCAATATTACACATTATCGCCCGTGACATATATTTGTATTGGCCTTACAGATTTTCACCGTGTTCTGGACGCCTGTGCTTATGTATTTTTCGGGACCCCCGACATAAGAGTAAACCTTAGTTCAGACTGTTTTATGGTTAAATTCTATTACTAATTCATTTTATAAAAGTACTTTTTCGAAATGTTTTAATAATTTAGGTTTATTAACGATGTCTATGATTTTTGTCTCTCAGATGGGCGAACTGCTAGTAAGAGGACCTCAAGTGATGAAGGGCTATAGAGATAATCCCGAAGCCAATGCTAATTCATTAATAGATGACGGTTGGTTCAGAACTGGTGATCTATCAATAGCTGATGACCAAGGGATAATCAAGATTAGTGATAGGCAGAAAGAATTGATTAAGGTAAGTTAAGGTAATTTAAATAATTGAGAAGTGCTGAAAGTTGTAAAACTTAAATAAAAAATATTAACAAATATGTACCATTTACTGAACATATAATGTCCACAATAGTGTCGAAAATGGTAGAGCATTTTCCTATTCACCATTTATATTCTTTAATTGAAAAATTAATTAGCTCCTGTATCCTATTGTATAGCGGCCGTGAGAAATTGGTATTACTTAATTTCAAAATAAATATCAATCTACGTTACAGGTCAAAGGTTTTCAAGTACCTCCAGCAGAATTGGAAGCAATTTTACGAGAGCATCCAGCTGTTTTCGATGCAGCTGTAATTGGAGTTCCTCACGACACAAAAGGCGAAACGCCAAAAGCGTTCGTCGCTTTCAGACCTGGACATAGTGCTGATATTAAGGATCTGTGTAATTTCGTCGCCACTAAAGTGGCTCCGTATAAAAGAATTGACGATATTTCTATTCTGGAGAGTATACCAAGAAGCGCAGCGGGCAAAATTTTGAGAAAAGACTTGAGATCTAGATATTGTTAGCACGTTCATTTTATTAACTGACTTCAAAAAAGGAGGTTACTCTGGGTTGGGAGGGAGGTTGTATTGCTTGTCGATGTAATTGAAGTCGGTTTTTTTTCGTTTGCGAGCAGACACAATTGTTCTAAGATCTTTTTAGGTGGGGTGTGTTAGGTAAGCGCGCGGAGAAATTGTAGGTTGTAAATACTAGGTTATTGTTGTATTAATGACATATACGTAAATGTTTAATAAATTGAGGAAATAGTACATTTGAATTACGATCGGTAACGGGTCTATGAATATATTTTATACATTTTTAAACTAGCAGTTATATTTTTAGACGTTGTTTATTTTTAATGAATATATACGTATTTTTTTATAACTTTTTTACTTTGACTATTTACGTTTTTGGGTTCTCGGTAATCTTGCATGGTATTTTGAGTTACAAGAAAAACTGTATTGAAACAATACCTTAAATAGTTTCTGAATAGGTAGTTTCTAATCGACTGATATTGACGTAAATCCAGTTAGAAGACCTGTAATAGTTTAAAAATATGTTCACAATGGATATCCTGCCTTATATTTATAGTATTTTATCTTCACCTCAAAACGATGATGAAATGTTCTTTTTCTAAAAAACTTACATTAAAGACAAATACCTAATCATTAACATTTGTATTGGCCATACACATGTTTGCTGTGATCTGGGTGTTTGTACAGTCCTTGTGGGTCTACCCACCGTGCACGTCAGAGTGCACGTTAAGCCATCGGTCCCAGTTGCTATCATGTACACCTGATAGCGATCGTCACTCATAGTAGGGAACATATCCGCCAACCCACACAGGAGCAGCATGGTGGATTAAGCTCTGATCCTTCTCCTACATGGGGAAAGAGGCCTATGCCCATTAGTGGGATATTACAGGCTGAAGCGTATAAGCAAGTCATACCGAGATCGAGATCGGTCGACGGTACCCTTATCAAAGTTTTTCAGGATTATGTCTACCTATATCATAAAAATCAAGTAGACTGAAAACAATGTCGAAAAGGTAGCCGATATGAGGATTCAGTTGGGCTGCGCAGCGTTGAGCAGGCTTCATCGAGTCTTCACTTCGAAGATTCTGCAATGCTGGAAGACAAAAGTCTTTTCCGTTGTCAGTCGTTGCCAAGACGTGGACACTGCCGAAGAGGCTAGTCCACAAGTTTAAAGTCACTCAACGTGCTTTGGAACGGGCTATGCTTAGGATTTCTCTCAATCTTTGGATCAGAAATGAGATATCCGCGAGAGAATAAAAGTAACCGATATAGCACACATAATTAGGAAGTTGAAGTGGCAGTTGTGACTACTTAGGGAGCAGGACAAAACCAGCATGGTTGGCGGGAACTCGGAGAGGCATATGTCCAGCAGTAGACTGCGATACCCTAAAGTATTGACCAAGTTTACCTTACCTCACTTTATAATTAGTACAAGATTAGGCGTTTTTTGACAAAGAAGTATATCCAAAAACTATTTCTTTTTCTCGTGCAAACTTAGCCTTCAGGCTGCATAATTGTAAATCCGCCATTGTATGTTAGTCAAATATAATATGCACGTTAAAAATAAAAACCAAGTAGGTAGACAACATTAATTAAATGCAAAATTGTGAAAAATATATTAATGAATAAAATTAATGTTTTAAAATGTGTGATAATTTTAAGATAGGTATTAGGCGTTATATATAGCATGACATTTTTTGGACCTGCATGCAAAACTTTATCTCCTATTTCAATCTTTTCAATTGTTTTTTTCGTAAATTAAAGTAGCATATGCTATATATAATATTACTAGCTGACGGAACGAGCAGGCGTTGCTGTGGCTCAGCAATTTTAATATATTGGATCAATTTTTTACTAATTCTTTTGATTTAATTAATAATATCTAAAAAATTCAAAATAGATTCATTCATGTGGAATGAAAATATATATTAATTCTATATTCAAACGCGCCATCATAATCTAGAAATAGAAATACGGCGCCATCTACCGGATGTCTGTGCAACTTGGATACCAACCGCCATCTATTAGGAGTTTATTGAATTAACCGATAAATAATAAACATTTAATTTGCAATAACAAATATGGAGATCAATAATAAATTGAGATAAAAACTACCTTATCTCCCAATTTGGACCAAATTACAGATACTTACAAAATTTGGTAAAAATTGGTTCAGTAGTTTCGGAGTTTATCGCTGCATCCCTAATCGAATTATTCTAGAATTGAACAAGATATTTCCTGCTGTGCCTTATGTTGATAAAAATAGCTTTATAATGTTTAGAATGTTAAGCAATCGCTCTGGTGTAATGGTTCGTATGCCATGTACGCGCTTAACCACGGGCGGTATGTATATGTATTTATACAAATATTTCTTTCCAATTAATTCAAATACAGACATCTGTCTGTCTTTGTGAGTCTCCCCACTGTGCTTCGGAGAGCATGTTAAGCCTGGTTGTTAACATATACATATTGACCGTTACTTACAGTAGGAATATATTATTCGCCAACCCGCAGTAGAGTAGCGTGCTGGATTAAGCTTCAATCCTTTTCCTACATGGAGAAAGAGGTCAATGCTCGGCAGTGGGATGTAATAGGCTGCATCGTTATAATATTAAACGGATTTGGTACAATATTTTCATACATAATGGTGGCGTAATGATATGCCATAAGCGTACTAGTAACACTACGAGTCCACCATGTTCCAGTGTACTCGCGACGCCTCTAACAGACAATAATGGAAGCACATCGCCAGGAGAGCTCTCCTCGGAAATGATATCGAATCACCAAACACCCCACTATGTAACTCGTCAGCGCAACCACGACCACTCTGAAAGAGTATACGAATAGAAAACTAGTAATACTAAATTATTTGAAAAAAAAAGTTGCATAAATAAAGTCACTCATTGATCATTGGAACAAAATTAAGGTAGCAAAACCGCGCCTCGGCACTCACAAAATTTTCTTAATATACAAAAATATCGAGTTTATAACATAATAAAAAAGTAAATATATATACAAAATGTTACCATACAATTTGTGGTAGCACGTTAATTAGTAAGTAAATATAAAAAACAGCAATCAAATTGATCGACAATCTGAAACTTACATCACGGTAAAACTGGCATGACGTAATAACACTTAAATTAATGATTACATAGACTTAAATATAGATAATGATCCGTCTAGGGCTTTTTCTGAATAAAAATATAGGTATGATTTTTTAAAATAAATAAACTCTAAGCTTATTTGACTCTAACTGAGCCGAGGTTGTTCTAATAAAAACAAATTCCTTGCTAATAATGAAGTCCGCACTTTGCTTGCACAAAATTAGATCAACATCGAAAATCAAAATTTTCTCATGACCTATTATCGAACCCTGTGTAAAGCCCGTTTTTATCACAGATCCAGAAGTCCAGATCAGATCAGAGTGCCTAGTGCGAGTTTTGTTTAATCCGTCTCGCAATAACGGGCGTAAATTTTAACTTCATTTTGTATGGGAAGTTCGGGATTTCAACCTAGTTCTCGCGTTTGCCGCTAGATGACTCTGTATCGATTGTATCGTATACTATTCTTTATCGTCTAGGCTGCACTGTTTAAATTTCCATACAAAATAATCTTCACGTATAAACGCGTTTCTGCCATGTTTCTGTGAATAAAACTCGCACTAGGCACTCAGAAGTATGAAGCAATGAGTTTTAGGGCTTTACGATTAACACCGTATTTCTCAAAGTCACTAAATACAATTTCGGGGTCCTAGCAATCAAATGTCTTTAATATATCACAGAATACACTAAAACTGTTTTGTGATTCCTCCCAACCCTCATAATTATATATGATTGAGAAGTGAAACACATCCGGAAATTTACCCACTTTAAGACAATTGATAAAAATTAAATTACTGATTAATTTAACTGATAACCTTGACCAGAGATAGCTTGTTTCTTTTTTTTTAACCGACTTCCAAAAAAGGAGGAGGTTCCCAATTCGACTGTAGTTTTTTTTTATGTATGTTACATCAGAACTTTTGACCGGGTGGACCGATTTCGACAATTTTTTTTTAATCGAAAGGTGTGTGTCAATTGGTCCTATTTACATTTATTTGAGATCTAACTACTACTTTTCGAGTTATATCTAATAATGCGTTTTTACTTGACGCTTTTTTGGTCGACCTACGTTGTATTATACCACATAACTTTCTACTGGATGTACCGATTTTGATAATTCTTTTTTTGTTGGAAAGGCGATATCCCTAGTTTGGTACCATGATAAGAAAACCAGGATCTGATGATGGGATCCCAGAGAAATCGAGGGAAACTCTTGAAAATCCGCAATAACTTTATACTGGGTGTACCCATTTTGATAATTTTTAATTTAATCGAAAGCTGATGTTTATCATGTGGTCACATATAAATTTTATCGAGATCTGATAACTACTTTTTGAGTAATCTTTGATAACGCGTAGTTACTTGACTATTTTTTCGTCGATCTACGTTGTATTTACTCGTCGATGTAATTGAAGTCGGTTTTTTTTCGTTTGCGAGCAAACACAATTATTGTAATATTAAGATACTTTTTAGAGTATCTAATACATCAATCTGCAAGAATGAAAAATCAACATTACATTTAGGAAGTTGTAGCAGAATTGGGTAGGTTATTTACATTGAGAAGTTATGTCAAATGATGTTTAAATTTACGATAAGATTATTGATATTAGATTCAAGATAATTATGTCAGGTAAACACTTTAACAGGGATTACAGGCAAATGGTCTAAAACCTCTTTTAAGAAACAAAAGGAGTGATTACAATTCTATTTTAAAAAATCATGATAGACGAAAACTCTTAACGTTTTGCAGATCCTTACAAAATGATTTAATATTAGATAAAAGGAAATTACGAATGATTTTAGAGAAAATTTTATCGATAACACTTCTGACAATCTATTTGGAAAGGACTTGAGTGTTGTTAAGCATCACGTGATAAGCTTAATCGATGAAGTTAATTTAATTTGACTAGCCCGTTGGCGCAGTTTGTAGTGGCACTGCTTTCTGCTCCGCGGGTTGCGGTTTCGATTCCCGCCTGAGTCTGGGTGTAATATTATTTCCATGTATAATAAATATTAAAGAAAATATTTAGCTATATCAGCTGACTGTTACCAAATGCGAATGATATGTTAAGAAAAAAACTATTAAGTCTTATTTTTTTTAATTGTATGTAATTATATTGTATTATATGACTATTATATCTGCAACATTTTGGTACTTTTCCTATTTCAAGATTAATGATTAAAAGTATTAATTTTCCAGGATATGATTACGTTAATCAACACACGCGACATTTAAATGCTTTATAGCATTTGAAGTTCTTGATTAAAAATTTTAAAACGTGACAGAAGGTTAGGGTCCATAAATTATGTATATTTAAGACATAAAATTTATAATTTATAGATTACAGTCAAAACTCGTTTTTAATTTTGACGTGTTTTGCTAAACTAGTTTCGACGGAATGCTTTTGTTATTACTATTATTATCAACTGAATATTAGCGTTTACTGTTCTACGCGTTTGAGGTTTAGCTAAAACTAGATACTCCTCCTCTGGCTCAGCGACCCAAAGTGGATCTTGGCCTACGACACCAAAAGTCTCCAGCGGTCCCGGTCCCGATCCGGCTATCTCGCGCCAGTCCGCTGTCACCAGCTCGCGCAGGTCTCTACTAGATAGGTACATCAAATGTCAAATAAAACTAGTTCAAACTGGATATATAAACATTTTTACTGAAATTATTTAATCAATAACGTGTATATAAGCATCGTAAGTTTTTTTTGAATCTAGAAGCAGTATAACTTGAAAAAAATATAAATTAAAAAGTTTTTACTCATTTTTAACCGACTTCCAAAAAAGGAGGAGGTTCTCAATTCGACTGTATTTTTTTTTATGTATGTTACATCAGAACTTTTGACCGGGTAGACCGATTTCGACAAATTTTGTTTTAATCGAAAGGTGGTGTGTGTCAATTGGTCCCATTTAAGTTTATTTGAGATCTAACAACTGCTTTTCGAGTTATATCTAATAATGCGTTTTTACTTGACGCTTTTTTCGTCGACCTACGTACGTTGTATTATACCGCATAAATATCTACTGGATGTACCGATTTCGATATTATTTTTTTTTTTGTTGGAAAGCCAATATCCCTAGTTTAGTACCATGATAAGGAAACCAGGATCTGATGATAGGATCCCAGAGAAATCGAGGGAAACTCTTGAAAATCTGCAATAACATTTTACTGGGTATACCGATTTTAATAATTTTTAATTTAATCGAAAGCTGATTTTTATCATGTGGTCACATATAAATCGAGATCTGATAACTACTTTTTGAGTAATCTTTGATAACGCGTAGTTGCTTGACTATTTTTTCGTCGATCTACGTTGTATTACTTGTCGATGTAATTGAAGTCGGTTTTTTTTTTCGTTTGCGAGCAAACACAATTATTCTTATTTCTATTGTTCACGACAATAAAAAGTTATTTTATCCAAAGTTTTTTCCACGCGGGTTCATTTGGCTATTTCGCGTCTGAACTTCGGCCCTTTTGAAACTGTGCATTGAATGAACATAATCAAAAATGTGCATTTATACTTTGTAGAATTTTCCGAAGTTGGTCACTTAATACAATTTCGATTTTTATGAGGTAATTAAGCTCGTTAACATTAAATTTTACTAAAATTTTTAGTAATGCTGCATTATCGATTTTTTTTTCCTTAGAAGATTCTGTTCTGTAATTATCGGCCAATTAACTTTAGACACTGACGTAGTTTTGATATGGAAACACCAATTTAAACAAGATAATTATGTATCTTTTTGTATTCCATGTTTTGTGGTTTCCTAATTATTTTGTAGCTGAGTATCGTTAGTATTAGTTTTTGTAAAATAAAATAAAGTTATTCTGCTAGTACACGAAAATTGTCTTTAAAATTAAATTTTAAATTAATATTGTTTAAATTAGCACAAAACACAGCTTCACCAACACAATGTTAACGAATTGATCGTACTATAGATTCTATATTTTTAATTTAAACTGTCATAAATTTTAACCTTTGTCCGTCTTCTGTCTTATTTTATTTGTATTTAGGAATGAGTTTTAAGTATTTTATAAATTGGCGAGCAAATGATTGATGACAACAATTGTTCGAATATTTTATTGCTTTATAATACAGGTTTATGTCCGAGACGACTTACATAATAAAAACATTCAAAGATATTCGAGGTACAAATTTGAGAGAAAAGTCATAAAAAAATGAACAAAATATCTGACATAAAGAAATATTTTAATATTAATCATGTGTAATTATTATAAAAAAGTTACCCAGATAGGTATATGTAAATACCAATATATAATAAGTACGTATTACATATGCTGTGTGGTTAAGGCAGTAAAGAATATAGCCGCGCCCTCTCTTCCCGTGGGTGTCGTAAGAGGAGACTTAGGGATAACACAGTTCCACTACCACCTTGGAACTTAAAAAGCCGACCGGTGGCTGGATAACCATTCAACTGCTGGCTTTGAAATACACAGGCCGAAGACGGGCAGCAGCGTCTTCGGTGCGACAAAGCCAGCCCTGCGGTCACCAACCCGCCTGCTCAGCGTGGTGACTATGGGCGACACATGAGTTCACGCCATTTTTGGCGCGAACTTGTGGAGATGGTAGTGGAACTGTGTTATCCCTTAATCGCCTCTTACGACACCCACGGGAAAAGAAAGGGTGGCTATATACTTTACTGCCGTGACTACACAGCACTGGTCATCGTTTTTAAATAATTCAAATAATAAAAATAACCACGTTAAATTAAAATGTTATATAAAATCTACAACCCCATTCTTATTTTTAACTTGTAACGTAAGAAAGCGCCACTATTATATATTTACTTTTTTGTAATTTTCTCCGCTTTGTCAATTTTTCGTGGTCCACACGTCGTTAGCAACTGCGTATTTACAGCTCATGCTTTTCCCCCGGTGGTGTCCGAACGGTGTCCAAGAGGTATCATTGGGTTGTCATGAATATTACTAATCAGCAGTTGTGTGCAGAATTTTAGAAATATTCTAATTGTAAAAGAATTTTTAAAATTGGTTCAGTAATTTTAAAGTTAACTCACTATTTGTATTCTAATGATATTAAGGATTTAAATGTATAGGTATCTTACAAACAGAGGAAAAAATTTGAATACAATTTACGTAATATCTTTCTAGGCGCCAATGTTCTATTATTTTTATTATATTTTCCGTGTCGAAGGCGCCATCGATCGCATTCCATTCAGGAATCTTGGAATTCTTTCTCATTATAATTCGTTTATTATTTAAAACGTAGACAGTTGAAATTTACGATATGGTTTTAGTAGCTTGTCGTATTTTTAAGGAAAAATTTATATTTAGAAATAAATGATCAGGAACTATAATAATAGAAATAAAAACTAATGTTACAAAAATATTCGTTTGTTTATAATTTCAAATTTTAAGAACTAATTAATAAAAGAATGACAATTCTAACTATAAAAGTAGTCATAAATTTTACGATAAGTAAAACAGAGAGAGAGAGAGAGAGTATAAGTTAACATCCGAAACAAAGTTTATTTTATAGTATAATAAAGAATAATTAGTATTCATTTGATTTTAATCGCAATAAATCCAATGTCATTTCGCTAATTCATTTCATAGGTGGTATTTCGAAGAAATTTTTAATACATTTTTGACGACGGCGCCATTTCCAATAAACGAATTTATGAGCTGTTTACGAGTCTTGTTTAAAATTATTTATGAATATAATTATCATTTAAGATGTCTCATTCGATATTGTAAGTATTACGATGTTTGATTCCTATGAATCTTTACTAGGTATTTAAGTCCGATTGTCAATGTCGAATTTATTTTATATGTTTTATGGGACGTATAATAATGATACAAAATATGGACAATTTTTTTTAATAATAAATTATCCATAAAGAAGCAATAATAAAGGTTGATTAAATATACTTTGTATAGTGTATATGTGTGTTTATATAGTTTATATAGTTTCTATAGTGCTGTGTGGCTACGGCACTAAAGAATTTAGCCACCCCCTCTCTTCCCGTGGGTGTCGTAAGAGGCGACTAAGGGATAACAAGGTTCCACAACCACCTTGGAACTTAAGAAGCCGACCGATGGCGGGATAACCATCACACTGCTGGCTTTGAAATACACAGGCCGAAGACGGGCAGCAGCGTCTTCGGTGAGACAAAGCCAGTACTGCGGTCACCAACCCGCCTGCCCAGCGTGGTGACTATGGGCAAAACACATGAGTTCACGTTATTTTTGGCGTAAACTTGTGGAGGCCTATGTCCAGCAGTGGACTGTATAGGCTGTAATGATGAATGATGAAATATACTTTAAATACTTGGTATATCAATTTTTAAGAACTATTCTAAAACCACAATGAGCGTTCTGGTAATGTTGCAATTAGTTATCTTAGCCGTCAGATGCAGGATCAACTCCCGCTCGGAGCAAATATTTCATTTTTTTCAGATATTTTTTCTGCTTCGGGTGTGAGTGTATGTGGCTTTACCCATCGTGCCTCGAAGAGCACTTAAAGTCGTAATTCCTCGATCCTTTCATAAACAATTTAAATAAATCGTTACGCTTCAGCCTGTAATATCCCACTAATGGGCATAGGCCTCTCTCCCCATGTAGGGGAAGAGCTTAATCCACCACGCTGCTCCAATGCAGGTTGGCGGATATATTCCCTACTATGAGTAACGATCGCTATCAGGTGTACATGATAACAACTGGGACCGACGGCTTAGTGTGTTCTCGGAGGCACAGTGGGGAGACCCACAAAGACTGCACAAACACCCAGACCACGGCAAACACCTGTATGTCCAATAAAAAAATTTTTTATGTGCGGGATCGAACTCGCAAATGCCAGCGCAACAGATACAATCTATGGCTGGAACCGTTGCGCCAACGCGGCGTCAAATCGTTACCAATGGGAGGAAATTATCCGCCAACCCTTCTCCTATCTCCTTTAGGGTCTTCGCGCAGCAATGGATTATTCGGACACCAGTTTTCGATTTAAAAAAGAACCATCAAAATCGTAACACAGATAAAAAATACTGTCAAATTGAGAACCTTTTCCTTTTTTTAAGTCCGTCAAAATACACAAGTTTGATCTTATTAAAATTGACTTAAATATACATTAGACGTTTCTTCTAAACTCTTATTTACCTCAAAAATTCTGTTTTATTTTTAGCATTTTCACTAACGAAAACATTCAAATACCTCGTTGTGATTTATTTTTAATTAAGAAAAGGGCCTAAAGTCGAACTTAATAGGAAATAATCCAAAATTATTTAACCACGTTTGAGTTTTAAAAGCCAAAAAATAATACTTTTCTTTACTAATATTATAAGGAGGTAAAGTTTCTAACTTTGTTTGTTTGTAGGGGGTAATCTTCGTAAATACTGATCTGACATTGTTTAGGAGTGATATAGGCTATATTTTATTGTTATTGAATAAAAAAATCAGTAAAAAATAATAGTGTATGTAAATTAAGTCGGAAAAATGCGAGCGAGATGATAACTTTACTATATATTTGCATCAAAAAAACAATTAACGCCCAACGAAGTGGCCACGGGTCAGCTAGTTTAAGAATATAAAGAAAATCGTAACAAGCTTAACGAAAAGATAATAGAAACAACAAGTCTATAACACGTACGAGTATAATACGTATACGTACATATAAGTTTACGTACACAATGTAAATGCATAATTTTAATCGTTTATTAAACGTAAAGGAACAACAAACTTCAAGCAGTCTTATAAAGTAAATAAAATATGATATAATACTGCTTTCTTCTTTATCATGTTCTTTTTTTAAAGGTTGTCTAGAATATTTTGCTCTTTAGCGATAAGACCGCCTTTTTTATATATTTTTTTTCTTGAATATTTGTTACATGTATTGTTTCTCGTACAACAACAAAGTATATTTGTATTTATAATTATACTGTAAGTCTGTTAAAATAATAAAAAATATAAATTTCTTTGAATTACTTTTTAACCGACTCCCAAAAAAGGAGGAGGTTCTCAATTCGACTGTATTTTTTTATGTATGTTGCTTCAGAACTTTTGAATGGGTGGACCGATTTCAACAAAATTTGTTTTAATCGAAAGGTGGTGTGTGTCATTTGGTCCCATTAAAATTTATTAGATCTGATTTAAATTTTATCGATCTAACAACTACTTTTCGAGTTATATCTAATAATGCGTTTTTACTTGACTACGTACGTAACGTATTATACCGCATAACTTTTTACTGGATGTACCGATTTTGATGATTTTTAATTTAATCGAAAGCTGATGTTTATTATGAGGTCATATTTAAATTCATCATCGAGATCTGATAACTACTTTTTGAGTAATTTTTGATAACGCGTATTTACTTGACTATTTTTTCTTGTCGATGTAATTGAAGTCGGTTTCTTTCTCGTTTGCGAGCAAATACAATTATATAAGTTTTGAACCGATTTGTTTCAATTTAAAGATACTGCAATATGAGTTGAAATGGTTAACTTTTTTTAGTGGATACTGATATTGATTAGTTATTGCACAATTACTAAATAAAGCCCTCGGACTCAAAGGTCAACTAAAGCCTGCATTGGTACAAAACTCTTTGTGAGAGATTTGGAAGACTATACATTTACATAACACAAATACTAACTATACATATATATCTGGAAGACCATAATATAACATACAACTCAAACACAAACTAAAGAGGATGATAAATAAATAAATTTGAATAACCCGCGATTATAATATCGTTGATAAATTGTCAAGCGACAGATAACATATTTTTAATTCGGTTTTCCCATTTCACTTTCGAATATACCCGAAATTAATCGTGAGTCGCGTTCAGACCTAATTTATAGATTTCTATAATTTTTAACCGACTTTAAAAAGGTTGGTATTTTTATGTGTTTACATTGATTTTATATTTTACACTAATCTGGACAAAGTATAATTTTTATTTATTTGTTAATTGTTTGTTTATTTCATAATTTGTTTGCTTTGACGACGCGTTGGCGCAGCGGTCACAGCACTAGTTGCGCTGGCGGTCGCGGGTTCGATCGCCATTCACGACAGACATTTTTATCGGCCATATAGATGTTTGTCGTGGTCTGGGCGTTTGTGCTTGTGTATTGTGTGTGTTACCGGACCACGACACAGGAGTAAATTTTACTGGGGGCGGTGAGTGTGAAGCATTTATTTATAAAGGATTTGGAAACAACTTTCGTTAGCTTGACATTTGGTCTTGTTCGTAGATTACTGTACAATGGTATCGAGGTAACAGACATTTTCCAGATCAAGCTGTAATCTTGTACTGGATAATAATTATACGATGCTCTTATAAACAAGCTTTTTTTATTAAATATATTAATATTGCGATGCGTAAAAAGTATTCTACATAAATATTATTCACTTAAAAAAAAATACTGTCTTCAAATAATATAAAAAAAAAAAAATAATATATTTCTTGTAAATATATTCTGTTACAGTTTTATTATATGTAAATGTGAGTATAACGAAACAAAAAGAGAATTTGAATTTTTTTAAGGATAAAGAAAGCTCTGCGTCGGCGTGATATACTGTTACGACGAGATTCAAATAAGATGTAGAGTGGCGAATATTTTAAATTTATTCTGTATTTTTGGGTTATGTTTTGTACACGGATGCGTTTCTTTTTTTTTTTCTTTTTTATAATTTATTATTTTCGAATAACTTCTTTAAATTAACATCACCGGTCACCGGATATTACCAAATAACTTAACGTTCTTAATTTCGATGAATTATTTTATTATATTTTTTTTTGCGCCGCGTTGACGCAACGGTCACAGCAGTGGTTTGTGACTGTTGCGTTGGCGGTTGCGGGTTCGATCCCCGTACATGACAAACATTTGTATTGGCCATACAGATGTTTGCCGGATCTGGATGTTTGTGCAGTCCTTGTGGGCCACCCTACTGTGCCTCGGAGAGCACGTTAAGCAGTCGGTCTCGGTTGTTATCATGTACACCTGATAGTGATCGTTTCTCATAGTAGGGAATATGATATATCCGTCAACCCGCATTGGAGCAGCGTGGTGGATTAAGCTCCGATCTTTTTCCTACATGGGGAAAGAGGCCTATGCCCAGTAGTGGGATACTACAGGCTGGAGCGTATTATTTTTTAATGTTGCAAAAAGATGATGTTTGCACATTTGAAAAGTTTTATATTTTGTATTTTACTTAGTACTAACACGTCATGCTGTATAAGGTTTACTTAATAAATGTCTAAAGAAATCTGTAAGAGACATCTAGACTAATATGTTATATATATATATTTGAATATTGGAATTAGCGCATGCGGAAATATAATAGTAGCTAAACTAGTTGACGTCAGTAGTCAACATAACAAATAGATCATTTCAAAAACCCAGTTGAAAGTAAACTAAAAGTCTCAATTGTTACCAATACTAGGATATACATATTAGTTAAATCTATATGAATAAAAAAGTCTATATGAATAAATATGAATCATCGGAATGTACGTGAATAATTTTTTATCATCTGCACGAAATTCGAAAAATCTTCTTTTTTTTTGTTTTTTATTGTCAATTACTACGAATACGCTCACGTAAAAAATTGATGAGAAGGCGGCACAAACATCGGCAGGTTAGTTAGTTTGGTTTCCAGTTTTTTTTCCCAGTTCCCATTATTTTGCTTCACCGCCTAGGTTTAAGATGTATACAACATACTATTTAATAAAAGTCCATTATAATATTATAGTCTTTAATATATTTAGTCTATATAGTCTAAAATATATTATAGACTAATATTGTAAAGGAATTTTATTAAATAGTGCGTCCTATTACGATCTGTTTAAAGAAAGAAATAGGCACATCTTTTTCATGATTATGGTCGCTGTAAAGTATCCGAAACGTCGGGCATGTAAAAAACCTAATAAACCGCGATAAAATCCGAAAAAGTTGTTTCATTATAATAAGTGACATTTCGCGTAAACATTAGAAAACTAAAAATATTTTTAAAGTTAATATAATTTACTCAATTTTAAAAATTTATAATTTTTATAAAAAAAAATGTATTGGCCATACAGGTGTTGGCTGTGGTCTGGGTGTTTGTGCAGTCCTTGTGGGTCTCCCCACCGTGCCTCGGAGAGCACGTTAAGCCGTCGGTCCCGGTTGTTATTATGTACACCTGATAACGATCGTTACTCGTGAGAATATATCCGCCAACCCGGATTGGAGCAGCGTGGTGGATTAAGCTCTGATCCTTCTCCTACATGGGGAAAGAGGCCTATGCCCAGTAGTGGGATATTACAAGCTGAAGCGATAAAAAAATCAAACCTATTTTTAGAAGAAAAAAAAAACAAATAACATACGTAGTCAACTATTTACTAATATGTAAAAGAAATAAAAACTACATCTCATCACAATAATTAAATTAAACAAGTAAAAGAATTTATAGAATTTCGAATATCCTAACGATTTGAATACGCAAAAATTCACGTGTGTTTGACTCGTAGTTCAAAGGACGTTAGCACGCGGATCTTGTGTAAGAGGACTGGTAATAATAAAAATGACGTTTGTTTACACCGATAAGATGAATCACTCGTAATTCCCAATAACACATTCCAACGCGCGTCCTTCATAAGGTCTCTTATAAACTGGACGACGCGACTTTCTCGCGCCTGTCTTGTACATTGTAAGCAATTTCATAGATAATCAATATTAGACTTTACTAAATCTAAACTACGGTCTACGCATAATAGTAAAACTTTAGTAGGTCCAATTCTGTAAATCTATATTAATACTAGCTGACCCCGCAAACGTTGTTTTGCCATAACACAAAATTTCAAATATTTTTCTCAATTTGATCGCAGCACCAACTGTCGGGACAAACTGAAATTAAAATAGAATAATATTTAATATTTGATGCTGCGATGGTAGCGCAGTCTACTGGATCCAATGTAAAACATTCCAAAATTAACAAGTACTTATAAATGAAAAATTAGTTAAATAAACATTTTCCAGTGGACCATATTGTGAATCTAAACCATCCTCGAATCCCCTTGAACTCACACAAAAAATTTCATCAAAATCCGTCCAGCCGTCTAGGAGGAGTTCAGTGACATACACACGCACACTAGAAATATATATATAAAGATTATAAACTTAAGATTCGTATTTTTGAATGTTTATAATGGTTATCACTGAATAACCTGCTGTATTTTAACGGGATTTTTTTTAACGGAATAGCCAAAATCGTGCGAACCATGCAGTCGCGACAACGAGAGCTAGTAGATTATTGAAGTGAATACTTCTTTTGGCGCACCGCATACACATTTATTGAATTTGATTTTTTTTTTATAAAACTTGACATTATATAAGCTACTACGATAATAATTTTATACACACTTTTTCTTGCAAGATTAGAATAGATACAGTCAAAATCTATAACAAGGAAAGAAGTCGCGGGAAAGTTTTGATAAAATTAAATTATAATTAAATTTAGAATAGGTTTTGAAATCCATTAAAATTCAATCTGCCATTTATTCAATATAAACAATAGACTATTCTGCTCCTAATAATAATTCAGAAGTCAAAATAATTTTCTAATGGAAACTTTCTGTGATTGAAAAACTTATTTTTTAGATCAAGGAAGGATTATACATTTTTTTTCAATTACTGTTGCTACCACTTAAAATAAAACGTAATAAAAAAGCAAATTTATATTATAAGCTGTTATTAATATTAATCAGAAGAATTATTAATAATATAATCGGCACAGACATTGTAAAAAACAAGTTTGTAACTACACCCCACCCCCTGGTTTCTAGTTAGTGTGAGTCACGGTGTAAACTTTTAAATCCTATGTTGGTGGTGTTACTTCCTAATGTACACGCGAAAACTACTAAACCGATAATCATGAAACTTAGTACAGTGGTCTTAGAAGTAACATAAGATACTTTTTATGAAAAAAAATTCAATGCAAGCGAAGCCGCGGGTACCGCTAGTAAGATATAAAAACTTTATTTTTTAATTTCCTAATCGCATTTAGATTTTAAAATAGAATAAATATGATCGACAGCGTTTTAGTAACGATTGCTTCTAACTGTCATTCAATATATTATCCTTTTATTATTTTAAATGATATACAGCGAATATTTTATTACTATGGAAAGCTCGATTTAGTTTTACAATTCCATTCGATAATCAAAGAAATAATACAATTAAGATTTAAAATACAAATTTTTATCGTTAATTAAAGAAAAAAATTTAAAGAAAAACCACAATATAAACATATATTAAATATAATCGAATTTAATAGAAACTCATCTTTATCCCATGAGTAATGAAAAATAAATAAATATTAATATGTCAACAGATAGAACCGCATGTGTAGTCAGCCGAGTGTGAATAAAAACAAGCGTCGGATAAGCCACTGGCCAGTTTTATTCGGAACATCTTAAGACCTTGACGTGACTGAGAATACTTAAAATATAAATAAATAAAATGGTGTCGAGGATATTGTGCCTGATGATGGTTATCGGCTTGGCTTGTGGCGCCACCTTCATGGGTAGACTTCCTATGAAACCTAAGCAACATGGTGAGTTTAATTTTTTATCGTAGCTCTCTTAAAATACCTTGTTTACTTCTAAACTATTTTTATTAACATAAACAATGAAGTGCTAATAAGCAATAATTACTATTTTGTGGTTTGAATTTTCGTAAATAATATTTGACTCACGTCAGTAGATGCAAATGAAAGATTTTTCATTAAGTGTTATAAAGGATAATTTTTAATTAAGCTCACTATATGGATAGGGATCGTGGGTTACCAGTTGTCACGGGTTCGATTCTGGCAACAGTTGAATTTATAAATTTCATATTTTTCGTCAATAAATCTGCGTGAGGGAACCAACATGTTTTGAAATGAGTTTTCGAGACGCGCTTGAATTTAAATCCGGTGTAAAGTATGATTAAATGACCAGGCCTTTGACCATTGTTATCAATTTCAGTCCATCAAGCTAGAAATCATTGACCTTTTGCTTCAACATCTTATATTAATATCGCTTAATTAAATATTTTATATTGTTTGATAATAATGAATGCTACTAAAACTAAATATTATAAATAAATAATGTAATCTGATAATATTTGTTATTATTGTCTTTTTAGTAAGGACAAACTGTTTGTTCATCCCATTTCACCTACCTTAAATTCAAATATCTTGGGAATACAGATGTATTTTGGATAATAAAGTAGTCTGTTCTTGTTTTCCAGGAATTTGCATATCATCAAATTTTATCGTAATTTGTGTTGTTTTTACGTTACAAACTATCTAAACTTTTACATATATACTGACTGAAGAATTTACTTCTAACTTAATTTATTTTAATCAGGTAACAGATATCGGAGGCTCCCGTTCCGGGTTTAATGATTATTTTAGTATTACGCCGTGTTTAAGCTTTTTTAAAACCGACATCAATATTGAATAACAAAAAATGTAAAAATATTACATAAATAATGTCGCCCGTCTGTAAGCGTTATAAATCACAAACTCATCCCAAAAATTCAAATTAACCAGATGAACGGCGCCGATATAGCTTTTCCATATCAATTATTATTTAAAACGTCAATAAATACCGTCAGTACGGCGCCTGACTTATTTAAAACTAGGTTTTTACCGTGGGTTTGCTCTCGTTAACTACACAATTTCGACGTTTCCGTTTTCTCCTCTTGAAATGTAGCCTTTGTCACTCATAGTCAGTGATAACGTTGTATTCTCCTGTTAAAATAATTTTTGAAAATAATATTAATTGATTTTTTGAGTTATCCGTTACAAATAAACGAAAAATCCAAAATTTTCTGTTATAATAGCATAGAACAAAATACGCGCTTCACCCTATAATATTCCACTGCTGGGCATAGTTTTTCCCATGTAGGAGAAGGATTAGAGCCTAATCCACCACGCTGCTCCAATGCGGGTTGGTGGATCTATTCCCTACTATGAGTAATGATCGCTATCAGGTGTATATGATAACCGGGACCGACGGCTTTACGTGCTCTCCGAGGCACGGTGGGATGTAGAATATACAGTGGATATCTTTACTAGCTGCAACGATAACAAAAATATAAAAATCGCAATTTAAATATTAACAGGACAAATGACTTGAAATAAAAGTAATATGCATATCAATTTTGTGTTTACATGTCTGCGGCGCCAACTGCTTCGACGCAATATTGCGTTTAGACATCGTTATATATGCACATAATATATAATACATCAGTTGCGTCATTCTATTTAGATTTAAATATTAAATTATTTTCTACTAGCTTACTCGATAGACGATGTCCAAAAGATGTGTCGATGTTGCGGACTATCAAACAGGTAAAGTTTAAATATTTGCATTTTCTAATTTTCTAAGGAATTTCCTTAATTCTTCATTGCGAAAAATTGCACAGAGTATGAGAAAATCTATAAAAAAGTAACCGAATCGGTCAAACAATTCTCGAGTTTTACACTTACAATTAGTAAAATATTTGGCTATTCATTATTATTTTCACATAGAGTTTCTATCATGTGACCGTCATATATATATATTATATTTGTCATAGCATGTGACCACGAATATGAAGGCACTTGGGATTTCTTTTATATATTTTTTAGTTCTTATATAAATTTCAACGTAAATTAATTTTATATTTTTGGCTGTGACTCGACAGATGTTGTCGAGCTGTCAATTACTTTACTTTAAATATGGTAATTAAAGTTTTAAATGTAAAGTGCAATGAAATAATTTAAAGTGACATAAAAAGTTTATTTTGAGAATGCACTTAATTTAGGGTTGTCAGAAACATTACCTAATAATAAAATTATGAGCGTCGTAATAGGTTTACAGATGAATTTTTTTAAATTAAAATTTATTTTGGCGCACCGCACACACACTATTTTGTTACTTTACTTAAGTTAGGCTGATCCGTCACGCTCTGAGGTGAAAGGCTCGATTGCGTGAACTCGAGACCGTCGAGTGTACCCGAGTGAGAAAGATACAATTAGCTACTCTTCGCTGCTGTGTCGCTGTGTTTAATATATTCAATTAATACATAATAATTGTCATTATACTGTGTGGCTACGGTACTAAAGAATATAGCCACCCCCTCTCTTCCGTGGGTGTCGTAAGAGGCGACTAAGGGATAACACAGTTCTGCTACCACCTTGGAACTTAAAAAGCCAACCGGTGGCGGGATAACCATCCAATTACTGGCTTTGAAATACACAGGCCGAAGACGGGCAGCAGCGTCTTCGGTGCGACAAAGCCAGTACTGCGGTCACCAACCCGCCTGCCCAGCGTGGTGACTATGGGCAAAACACATGAGTTCACGTTATTTTTGACGTAAACTTGTGGAGGCCTATGTCCAGCAGTGGACTGTATAGGCTGTGATGAATTGTCATTACTAATTTAATACTTTTTATAATATTATAAATTGTTTGCGATTGCAAATAAAGTTTTTACTTCTGCCTTGCGGTCTTAAGCACATACTCTATTTTTTTATTTTATTTTTTCAATTTCTTAGTTACTTTTTGATTGTTATTATTAATTGTTAATAATTGTATATATATATATATATATATATATATATATATATATATATATATATATATATATATATATATATATATATATATATATATATATATATATATATATATATATATATATATACATATGTGAGTGTATAATCTAAGACCGATTTATTAAGACGATTGTTTAGTGAAACTAAGGAAATCGCTAGTTATTTTACGTTTTTATTTAAAGCTTTGTTAGCAGATACATGCTAAAAATTATATAAATATTCGATTACTTATCAGTCTAGTCCAAAATAACTATATATAGTAGTAACAGCCCTAAGGTTTATTTTAGCATCCCAAGGGTCAAGGTACCCGTTTGTAAACAGCTTTCAAGGCGACTTTTTATATTATTTTTAAAGAATTCCCAACACAGCGAGGTCAAAACGCAACACCGAATTGAAGACAACGCTGAATTATTGCTTTGATATTTATGTTTAAGATGTTTTTGACATGAAGTGTTTGCATGACACGAACCTTTTTAGATCCTATCCTTATATATAGATCCTATCCTTATATATAGATCCTATCCATAGATAGTATCCTTTAATCTATTTACTATTTGTAATAAGTAAATAGTAGCGGTCCTTCGCGGCTTCACGCGTAATATCCGATCCTGTGGGATTCTTGAAACAAAAAGTAGCTTAATATGTTATTCTGAATCTAAACCTGTCTGTACCAAGTTTAATTTCAAGCTTATAACTTGTTCCTCACAAATTTTCCTTTTATTTTTTTTCGTGACATATTGATTTTTAATAAAGTTTTGAAGTCAAACATCTTTACGCACAATTGACTTGGGGAGTGAGCTGGTGAATGCGTGACGAGAGCGTTACGAAAAGTGTGATTAGGCGAGGTAAACGGAAGTTGAGAGGGAAATATAAATTAGATGGAATTACAGAAGTTTTACTGCAGCTGTGTGGTCCAAAGCACACTCGTTTTTTATTTCTTTCATACAAATCTTTTTCTGACGACAACGAGCACAATAAACAGAATTATTTTATTGTTTGGGTTATTAATTAATTAATTTATTTATTTATATTGTGTGCATAGATTCTGGAGATTCATTTTTATTTATACAGATAAATGTTCTAGTTATTTAGAGAGTGATTATTTATTATTATTATTATAATGGCCAGCTATCGCAGTCCGTTATATCCTTGTTCGTTCACAAGGTCGCTGCATTGTTATCGAGTTCATCGATATCATCAATACAAAAATGCAGACGTTGACGATCACATTCTTGAATATTAAGTTGTTTACGTAACAGAGCGAGAGATCGGAATGTGGAATAAACAAAATATTTGCCGTTCTTTATAGATTTCTTTTATTATCCCATTAGTATATATGAAAGAAAGTTTGGTTAAATTTATGTTTAAAATGTGAGATTTGTTTAGTTGAAGAATTGTTTTGGTTAAATTAATATTTTCATTTTTATTTTTGGCACCTATTAAAACCTTCTTCGAAATATCGAAAGTTAATCTGTTAATTAGTCTTTATTTTTTTTTTAAATACAATATTCGAAACAATTTGAAAATGTTTTATAATTTTAAGTTGATATTCAACTTCCTATTTTGGCTAAGCGAAATAAATCGCTATCGGTTTACGTGCTACCTAGTTTTAATTAATTATTTATATAACTCCGCCATGTTTGAATTGTGGATAGTTTTTTTTAAATATTTTTAATTAGGTATTAAAGGTTCCTAGTGTTGAATATTTTTTTTTGTGCCAGTAAAAAAATAATAAATGACATTTGAATAAATATGTTTTTATAGATGTTTATTAAAAAGGTTCTACGTTAAATAAGAAAAAAAAATGTTTCCGTGTTAGGTCCATGTTAACACATACCGTTGCCACATAAAACAATTAATCAACTGTGATAAATGTAGTTCCGTAAAATAAATATTATATAATTTAACGTTAAACGTATAGTTTTCCGTTATCAATCTTTTTAATGGAAATCCGGTTTAAGGATTAAATTACAATATATTTTCCGTGGAAAATGGTCTCTGGTATCATCACATCTTATTATAAAGAAGATAATGAACGTAAACCTTTTAATTTATTGTGTATGTGTAGCTTCCTTGTTTTGTTATGTTATTTCATCTTTATAATGCAAGAAAGACATTTAAAAAGTATTGTTCTTTAGTTTTTCTTCTGAATGCTTTAATAAATAACAGGAAATTTAATGAAATTTTAGGAAACAGCTAAATAATATGGATACACTTTTCTGCGATATGTGTACATTTAAATAATACACGTATTTAAAAAATATATTATACTCAGATTCGGGGAGCAATCGAGTCCATAAATCTAGATCAGAAAACACACGGGTTACTGTACAAAAGGGTCACGTTTAGTTGCTATTTTTTTACTTCACTTTCAAATTTCTATAATTCAAATACTATAGGAATAGTACTTTTAGAACTTTTAATAAAATTATTTTCTCATTGTTTCAGCTCACAAAACAGGCTGTTATATCAGAGAAATTGATGACGTCATAGCCTACGGTGATGAGGTCAGTCCAGTTGGCTTTTGTTACAGGATAGAGTGCTCGAAACACTGGATTTACTATTCTTCGTAAGTTTTATTACATATTAAACATCAGACAAAGGTTTCTAGCTTATAATTACTGTTCTTCTTCCGTGTAGCATGTTGTTTCACAGTCTAAAGTCTTGGATAAACAAGCATAATAAAGTATTTGTAAAGCGGGTGAAACTACTGAACAGTAACTGAGGCCTACCTCACAGCAGGTAACCTCCTGCTCGACCTTACCACTTCAAGTGCGACTTTCTAACAGTGTTGTGTTCCTGTGGTGAGTAAGGTGATCAGAGTTCCTGGGTGGATTGGTGGAACACGCTTGCAATAGTTTTGGTACTGCAGGCGTCTATATATGCTACGGTAATCGTTTACCATCAGGTAAATTGTACGCTTATTTACCGACCTAGTTGAATATGTATAAAAATATATAATATTTTTTTGTACATGCTAATTGTATGCTAATCTATATTTGCGATATATGAGAAACACGGAGGTGACTAATTAAATCTTTCTCAAACAACAAGCAAATGCAAAGGAATTCTTAAATTCGGTCTCAAGGTTGTTTTTGTTAATAAAAAACTTTAAAAATATATATACGATCGAATTGAGCAACCGCCGGGAACAAATGGGGCTGTGATAACAAGCGTACCACTTCTATTTAATGGATTTTCGATGTATGTAACCAATGGATTTTTTAACAAATTCATTACGAGATTATTCTTGATGTCCATTACTCAGATATTTTTCAAACGGTTAAAGCTGTAAAAATATTTTTTTGTTTCAGATGCGAAGTTATAAGTACGGATTCGTCAAGCTGTTTCGTCACTGACGAAGACCTCAGTAGACCGTATCCAAGTTGCTGTCCGCAAGTGAAATGTGAACAGGATAATTTTCTCGTCTAGTACCGTTTTGTATTAGTTGTTAATCGAAGACCTGACTGATTTTAAATACGAACATATAGCGGTTATAGTGAAGATTTCTACAGGAATTAATTGATCTTAAAATTTAAAAATGTAAGTCTCATTAGTATTAAGTTGGAGAATAAGAATTATTTTTTATAATTACGAGTATAAAATACTTCAAAAAATGACAAAACGTATTAAAAAGTGTATGAAAAACATTAATGCAAGCAGCATTAATCACAGAAAAAGTCATGCAAAAGTTTTAGTCACAAGAGATTCAAGAATCTCGATTTTGTGACGTAATGTGACATGAATCGTGGCGTGATATGATGCAGGAACGTCACTTGCAAGTTGTCAAATATTCGTCAATGTGTGCAGATGATATTGACAGTGTCGGAATATAATTATGCTTACAGAGAAAAGTCTTGTCATACTTGTTGCGTGAAGACTTAATATCATAGCATCCCCAGTTGTTATAGCAACTATAAATTCTTGGTAAAACAATATCCAAACGATTGAACAACAGAAGAAACAGATGCAATACCAAAATCGCGGTGTTGACCTAGGAAATAGACGATATATTAATCTACGATGCTAAAGAAAGCTTGCTTATCCGTCGTAACTTATTAATTTGGACATCGTGAAACAAATTCGTAATTAAAAAAGTTCTTCAATGATAAGTAGTTGTAAAATTATTGTGTTAATTTGCGTTAGTGATTGTTAGTGTGTTATTATCTTAGTGTTTAAGACAAAAAGGAAAAAGACTAGTGTTAAGGTGTACTAAACTGTCTCATACTATGAACTAGAGGTACTCCTTAAAGACTTATCGATAGAGTTCCTTATGGGAGGTAGAGTTTAAAATGATTAATTATACTCTGACTCGAGAAGCTATCTTGCCGCCAAATTGTTATTATTTATTTTATTAAATTAGTTTCATTTTGTACATTGTGTTTTTTTTTCATTGTGTTTTTAATCAGTACCACTCAATTAATATTTTTAGTTTAAGCAATTTGACAAAACAATAAAATTAAATCACGCCCAATTTTTTCCTTACTGAATTTATGTTTACAAAAATTGATGTCTATGGTCATTGGTCACGGAACAACTTTGGAATGATTTGACAGATACCTATTAATTTCCCACCTTCTTTTTGACGGTATGTAATAGTTTTTAGAAGTTTCTTACAAAATGAAAAATTAACGAAATAGAGCAGAAAATTTATAAATTTTAGAAAACTTAAGGACTATTATGTGTAGGACGGAAAATTGTCTGTCAAGTCAGGAATGGAAGTTGTGGTTATCAATTTAGCCCTGATGAGTTTGGTAACAATGGGAGAAGTGACGCTAAAATTTTGACAGATTATATAAAAAAGTGATGGTTTTAGGAAGTATTCGTTAATTAATGTATATTATCACCACATTTAAATTGTTGATAACATCAACTTTCTTATAGTATTGTAGTATAAATATTCAAAATAAATTAGAATATGAAATTTAATTTAACAATTTCAAAATTTTACTACAAATAAGATGACTAATGCCATCTTTTGACAACGTTGTAGTCAAAACTAAAATAACTAAAGTTTATAAGTATTTCTAAATATACTGAATTTTTTCAAAGATAAATAAATATATAACATAGTTGAATTGAAAACGAGTGAAAAGGTTATTTAGAATAACAAGAGTCGTTATGGTAGAGATGAGCACGACATACTCGAATTAATTCTTGCATTTGTGTATAGATGGCGCAATGGAATAATTTTTTTTTAGGTTTTATCACTGGCTGTGGTAGCCTAAGCAGCTTACTTTATATTAATGTTTCTGTATTAGTTCACAACATTTTCTTCTCATACATAGCTGTCTTTTGGTACCTTTTCAGGTCAAAATAATCTGCTCTGTCATTTGATAGCCTTTTATTTCTTTATGTAAAAGATAAGTTTTTGTACGTACTTGTCATATTAAAAAAAAATTTAGAAACCATTAGGGTAATTTAGGTTCGTCTAAAATTTAAATTGATTACCTATACATTAGGACAGCAAGGTTTTAGGTTTTAAGCCTGCAGCGCCAAAAGGGGGGTGTTATAAGATTGACGCTAAAACATACTTTGTGGTATCATAAATTTCGATATTACCTTGATCTTCGAAACTTGTAGTTGTTCGTAGGTTTGTATAGTATAAATCAATGCTGGAAGTTAAATCAGCTTTCAGTTTGTATAAGCTGTTTCCCACTCTAATGAAAGGCATTTTCGGCCTAATAATGGAATGATTGCGTAGGGCTCTTATTATTTTTTATTTAATAACTTGTTTGTAAGTCAACTTATATGCAAGACAAGGCGGATCAGTCGCTTAAAACAAAATTGTTACAATTGAAGTTATCGCAAATCATTATTTTATTGTTTCTTCTTGCTTTTAATTTCTTATTTCTTTTCTTCATTCTTTTTTAATTTATGCATTTTAGTCATGTGAAATTTATTTATATTTAAATGTAATATTTAGTTTTTCTAATGAAATAATAAAACGTTAAGTTAAATAACACACATGAAAAATACTTAAAGAAGTTACCACTTACATTATTTTTATGAAAAATAAAAAGTATATGATATAAATACAAAGGGTTTGATTGGAAAAGGATTCATCGCACGGAGTTTACGAACTACACCGCAATTTATTTTTCAATCACCAAACGAACTTCGCAAAGGGTTTTTTTCGCAACTTTTTAATCTCCGAAATCCGTAAAGCTACGAATTTCAAAGCAAAGGTAAAATTTAAAAAACATATTCATATGTGACCTGATTCGTTTACAAATCGTTTTCGTAAAATATATTTTGTTTTATATAATTAATTAACTTTGTATTTTACATTCTATCTATTTACAGAAAAATGAGAGAAAATTTTTTAAAAGCCATTTTATTTTTATAGCAGCGTCTCACGGTTTTACTGGCGTTAATTTGAGGAACTCTAACTGATGTTGGGCACGTCAGGAAATTACCTGCTCAAAATATGGAGCAGCCCGACGGGGGTAGTACCTCGACCTTACAGAAGACCACAGCTAAATAATACTGTTTTCAAGCAGTATTGTGTTCCTGTTGGTGAGTAAGGTGACCAGAGCTGCGGGGGGGATTGGGGGTAGGGTCGGCAACGCGCTTTCAATGCTTCTAGTGATGCAGGCATCTATAAGCTACGGTAATCGCTTACCATCAGGTGACCCGTATGCTTGTATGCCGAACTAGTTGTATAAAATAAAATTGAGGAAAAAACGGAATAAAATATTATATAACAAAGCTTTCCTTGGTAAATGAACTATCTAACACACAGAATTTTTCAATTCGAAACAGTAGTCTGAAATTAGCGCGTTGAAACAAACTCTTCACCTATATAATATTATCTTCTATATATTTTAGTCTGTATACATAGCATCGAGATAAAAGATAAAGAGTAATATTTCCTGGTTAAGTTTGTTTCAAAACTGTTTATCTAGGGTTGAATGGCGAGACTAGTCTATTTTTCAGGATATATTTAAATCCTCGTTGTCATTAACGAAGTGACTAGTACTTTGTGGCTCTTGATGATTAGAGCTAAATAGGTCTATATGGTAAAATGTAATATATATAGTGCAAAGGAGGTATTTTGTGAATTTACCTTTGTTATATGGACGTCGTTTGCATTTAGAGAATACACTTAAGGGAAAATGCAAGGCCCTGAGGGACTCCGGCCTGAATTGGCGAAGAAAGGACGGAGTACCCTCAACTACTATAACAACTATAATAGTACTTGTCAAATAGTCAATCGTTTGGTGACCAAACCGTTCCTGAATTCTGCGAAAAAATCGGTTTATTAAATTTTTGAAGGATTACCTTCTGGTAATAAATTAAATATTCTTGAACAAAATTAGATGTAAGGTGTCTAGGGCTTTGTTAAAGAACTGCGATAGTCAAAAGACGTCTTTGTCTTAAGTTACTTCAATGAAATGAAATGAAATAAAATCAAAATATATCATATTATGACCGATTTAATTTTATATCATATGACCGATAGGGTTGTGTGTTTGTCGGGATTGTTGTTTTAGAAATAGGTACTTACACGAAAACTAAAGTACTTTGACTATTAACAGATCAGATTTTTCTATAAAAAAATATAGTTAGAAAGTGATCTTAGACGTATTATTTCGTTTGCAGAATATTGAAACTCAAGTCTTACACACTTGTTAAATATATAAAAGAAAATCGTAGATAGAACTTTTGACCCTAAATCCAAGAAATATTACTAGTTTTCCTTAAAGACATTTGTTAAGATATTTTTTTAATACAGTTTAAGTGATTGCAAAGCAAACAAAATTCGTAAATAAAATAAACCCTCTGAGGAATTAAAAAATAAGAAAGAAAATAATGGCGAAAAAGTGGATGATAAAAATATATTCTCCATGGGATTCAATGGAAAATCTTTCTGTTTTTTTTTTTGTAAGTATTTTACGTTTCATGATACTGCTTAGTAGTGCTGTTACAATAACGTCTAAGTTTCGTATTAAGATGAAAGGTAAATAAAAATGTATTTATATTTTGTAGCTAACTTATAAACTTTTATATAAATATATATATTATGTGGGTAGAAAAAAAACACATCCGGAGAATTATTTTTATCACGTTTGTTTTAAGTTTATTATTCAATCAAACATTAGTAGTTATAAAACGCTGTTATACTGTGAGGAAAGACAAAAGTGCACGCAGTGCATGCAGTGAAGTGAAAAGTGTGAATTCATTGAAGCTCTTTTGAGCTATTTTGCTAATTTTTATTAGTTTGTCTGGTTTATAACTAGTATTTCAATTTTAAATATTCTCAATTCTCTTGTAAAGATGTAACAATAAAAATATAATAATAATTAACGTAGCATCGCGCGGAACATCTAGCGTACTCGTAGCAGAAAGTTCATTTCAGTTTTATTCATATTGAGGTCTGTGAGCAATCTATGTTAAGTGGGAAGAAATTCCGAAGACTATTTTCCCATAAGCTCAAATTTCCAGTTTCCATTTAACTTTATGGATTAATTTCCTCGATAATATCTCTTTCAAATTATTACTTTGAAGAAACAATAAAACGAATTTTAGTCGAGAGGCTCGATAAAGTTTCGGGGTATGAGATACATTTTTTTATGATTATTATGTGCTCGAGACTGTCCTGTAGAAATTACCCTATTAGCTTTAACGGCAGGCTACAGGTACATTTTCTTATTTTATTTTTTGTTTGTACTTTGTTTATTTAGACTTTGATTATGGCCTTTGTTCGTATCGTTGTATTGTAAGGCCTTAATGTTCTGTTTTAGGATTATTATTTTGCAACATTTTTACATTTTCGAAACGATAGTTTCGCCACGGGTTAGCAATTGTGATTGCTTTTCTTTTTGTTGTTTTCATGTCAACAAAACGATGCTACAATAATAAGCAATATTATAAATGTACGATTGTATAAAATTAATAAAAAAAAAATAATAATATTGCTTTAGTTTTTCTTCTTTTTACCTTCAGCGTCGAGAGTTCAGAGTTTCGCGTTTCAGAAGTTCACGTTCGCTTAGAGCAGTTATTAGTAATCGTACAAATATAATTTGTTTCTGATTTAAGTGTTTGTTTTGTGGATGTCTCCTATCTCCTATACCTACGAAGGCTCGTAAAGCCGTCGGTGTCACTTGTTAAGGCAAACAAATAATCTATAGCTCTTATATATGTATTATTTTGAGGCAGTGAGATATTAACAGTCTAATTTAAACATGTAATAAATGTCTGAATTCTATTTAATTATTTATCTTAGCTAAACGATCAGAAATACAAAGATTAAACGTTTGATATTTAGTTATACTCCCACAACTGGGCATAGACTTCTTCTATTAAGAAAAAAAAGTCTTGAGTTTAATTCTTCTTCTTCTTATTCTTTAATTTATGGCATGCCCTTAAGTTTAATTCGTAATGCTACTAAAATTTTGACACTAAGAACTTGCAATATACAGACTATACTCGTACAGTGAGGATTACGGGTATATGTCAAATTCAATTTTGACATTATATAGCTGACGCTCGAATTATGTCTATCAATATGACAACGTACTAAATCAATTGTCAGCTCATCCATCAATCAGATTGTTATTATCCGCTACAATTGCAATTTCATATTTAATATTCATTGATTTGGTTACATGTATTTTTTTAATATCATTAGCATTGACCGGTTATTTAAACACAGTTGTTTCGTTCTTTAGTAATATTTAAGGCCAACCTGATGCTAACGTGAGATACGAAACACGAGATTAGAAAAGGTCTTGCTCATACGACACGTAGAATGTAGGAATAGAACAACCTTTATACTTTACACAACAAACATCTGTATGGGCGATACAAATTATTATCGTAAATGGGAATTGAAACCGCGTTCACTAGCGCGACAGTCAGTTTTAATGACCACTTTGCAGATTTTCTGTCTATGGTCTTTTTTTTTGTTGACCCAGAGGGAATCCCTAACGGATGCCTCCAGTCCAGGGGAGCTGGAGGGTATGTCCGATTCGCACGGACTAAAACCTCTGGGGTGTTCCTTCGCTCGCCCGGGGTGGGATCACAGGGACGCTAAGCACTTCCGCGATCTGTCTATGGTCTGTCTATACTAATATATGAATAAAAATGAAATAGTTAATTATAGTCTTTCAAAACAATTTTTATTATATATAGAATATTTTTGATAATATGGAAACGGGAATACATAGTTACTGACATATAAACAGCGTATGAGAGTCTAGAAAATTAAAGCCCTTATTTAGAAGTCTGTTTATTACTTATAAGTATCATAACTGAAATCACAGACCTTTATTTACTTAAAACATCTGGTATCCATGAAAATTACTGAAATACAACATTATGTTTTATTTTTATGTCATTATGACAAATTTAGTGCAATTTTCTGTGTTTGCATTTGCAATTAAGACAATTAAATGATTATCATATCAATTGTTAATTTATAATTTTAATTACAGTTGAAACTTCATTAACTAGGCTGATTATAATTGTAGACTCCAGTTATTTAGATAATAAATAAACTAGTTAATTTGTTTAATTATGTACATAAAACAGCACGATTTTTTATATTCGCTTCGCTTCAGCCTATATTACATCCTTCGCAATCCTCATTAATCCTCCATCGGTGATCTTAAGTATATCGCCAGTTCAGCGCGGCAGAGTACAGACCACACTACGTTTGTCACACGCGGTCTCCACTCCAGGACTGTCTGCCGCAGCGCCCATCGGTCCTACAACACGTGTGACCAGCCCATTGCCACTTCAACTTGCTGATTCTTTGGGCTATCTCGTTTTATACAGACACTAGCATTCCGCTCCGGCCTCGCACGAGTATTTAACAAAAATTTAAAAATAATTTTTTTGCTCAATTTTTAAAAAATATGATATAGCCTATGTCACCCGCGAATATTGTAGCTTCCCAAAAGTGAAAGAAATTTTCAAATCGGTTCAGTAGTTTCGAAGCCTATTCAATGCAAACAAACAAAGAATCAAATCTTTCTTCTATATAATATTAGTACAGATATGTAGGTACTATAGAAATAAATAACTTAGCTCGTACTATATATTTTATTGATATGACTTATTTTTTTCTTTCATATTATTTACGTTAAATGGCCACGAAAATCTGCTCTAAATTAGTCGATTCCATTTAATTCTGGTATTTGATTAAATAATTTGGTACTGTTTGGTAATTTTTGATAATATTTGGTAACTGATGTTTATGAAACAGATAACTGATTCTGCACCGTATTAAATTGTAACAATTCGTAAAACAAAACGAATTATTTCTAAATTATCTTGTTCGAATAATTGGGTTAATTTTGTTAAGGGTCGAACTGTCTTGTTAGGTAAAATTTAAAACCACACAAAAGTTTATTTTGGGTTAAAGCGATGTGTTTCTGATTATCAAAATATTGAAGTACTATATTATTTTGGACTTTTAGTTGATTGTACTCGTACCTTAAAATAGAAAGCAATTTATTACCAAAACTTAAACAAATCATTTAAGTTATTCTATTGTATACTCGTATATAAACTTTTTAGATAAATATTTTCATAATAACTCAAATTACTTTTGGTAATATAAATAACAAATTAAGAGGGAAATTCTACCAGAATTATTGTTTTCCACACGAAGTTAATTTATACTGAAATTATCTTAATTAGTTTTTAACCTTTATATTTTTGTAGGTTCGATGTTTTTCAGTTACGTCAGCGAAGTACGACTGATTTACGGTGATTATGCTACTATAACGTAGGGTGGAGGAAACAAAAATGAGATGGATCAGCTAAATGTGATTGAGACAAGGGTCAATTCAAATTTGAAGGCAGAATAAATACCTAGTTATACTTTTATTGTTCCTCCTTAACCTAAAATAGTACAAACATTTGAGGTTAATTTATTTGAATGTGTCATAATACAGCCTGTAACGTGCCACTGCCGGATAAAGCCCTTTTTCCCATATAGATAAATAAATATCTTATAACATAAACACACGGTCGTCTGTTCCTATGGTAAGCAACTTAATGCTTCTGTAACAGGTAACAGCCGACTGTTGTAGCTAAATAGTATTTTGTTTTATATATAGACATACATAGAAATAATACATACGTAAATACAAATATTACACCTAGACTCAGGCGGAAACCGAATCCGCAACCTGCAGAGCAGAAAGGAGGGTCACTACAAACTACACTATCAGGCTGGTCCCAAATATAGGAGACGGATTAGAGTTTATTCAATGACGTTGCTCCACTACAGCTTGGTGGATATATTCCCTAACACTAGTAACGATTCCTATTATGTTTTTATTCTAATAACCGGGATCAAACGACTGACAAACTTTCTGGAACACTGTAGGGAGTACGTAAAGCTATTGGTTCCACTTAAACACCCAAAATAGATACAAATATTTGTACGAATACAAATTTTTGATAATTCCCGCAAGCGGGAATCAAACGTGCTACCGCCAGCGTTAAAATCGATTACGCGCAACCGTAAGCCAGACGGGTTGTGGTACTTACATGTAAAAGTATACCACTATCTCAATCTATATGAACACGACATCTTTATAGCGCGTTTGCTTCGATTCCCGTGTTTTCAGTTGTTTATACAGACGATGTCATTTACGATCCAAGACATTTTGAGCTCAAAGCCGTTGTGTTGTCTCGATTGGAAACATAGCTGCAGCTTTATCATTCTACATCGCATTGATTTTGGCTTCGTTTGTCAAATAATTATTATATTAATGTAAATAAGTAACTTGTAAAGTATTATTTTTATAAGGAAGAGTTAATTATGAATATTGCAAGTTCAAATCTGAATTAGTCAATTTAAATCCTTTTACGACCTAACTCTAAAAATTTCGTGCTTAGTAAGGAAACTTACATATATAGAGCGAAATTTTAAGAAATGTTTGTCTGCCGATTCGCATTGTGGCAGCGAAGTGGATTAAACTCCAAACCTTTCCCTTAACAAGGAAAGAGACCTTTTCTGTGGATATATCCAGATTTAGCACAATGGGTTGTTTGTAATTTTCGAGTACAGTACTAGTAATTTCTGGCGAAAAAATACAGTAAAGGTGAAGAGAGACATTTTTTAATCAAGCCAGCTTGCCCTTCACCTTCATTTTCATTTTCCATTAGGTGTGATTGAAGATTGAAGTGTTGCTTTGCTGCAATTTTTAGCTTTAACTAAAATTTAACCGTTCACAGTAAATACAAAAGTTCGTAATGGGAAAAAAATATGCCATATAAAAAAAAATACAACATACTAAAATATGTCTGTCAAAATAAATACAACATACTAAAATATGTCTAGACCACGGCAAACATCATTATGGCCTATACATGCTTTCAAAAAAAAAAAAAACTTTAATATACACATACGGTCATTTCTTCCTAATACAAGCAACTTTATGCTTATTAGTGTTACAAGTAACAGCGGATATCATTACCATAACATCATATCAATCATTTTGTAGCATAGCTCTCTACACGTTGTATAAAAAATTGCAGTTAAATGCTTTTAAAATAAAACTAGAACGTAAGGTAAGGTAATAGACGTTACCTTTAAAAAATAAAAGTAATTTACACAAAAAATCTGTACTGAATGTTTTTAATCTAAAATAAGAATAGTTTTATGAGAGCGAACAAAAACTAGAGAGGATAACAATGATTTAATGAACGCGAAAAAGTTGAAACATTTTAAAAATGCTACCCGCGAGTCCACGTACATTATAACTCTCGGTACACGTAACACGTAGTCCGAGCGCCTATTGTACGAATCGTGAACTTAAAAATAACGGAAATTTTTTTTTTTAAATGTTGTACAACGTTGTATGGATCATGAAATTAAAATTTCTGAAAAAAAGAATGTCTAAATAGTTTTTCTTTGTGTTTGTTGTTTCAAACGAGAACATGAAGACTAAAATTACTGTATGTTTAGTCTACTATGTTATTTCTACACAGTATTTGGTGTGCAAAAAAAACACGTTGTTGTTGTTGTCGTTTTTGTTATTATAAGCTAACATGAATATTAAAAATATTAAAAATAAATAAATATATGTACAACTATTAAACGAACTGAAATAACAAAAATAAATGTATTCATCATATGTTAAATAATATATATATAGTTTAAATTATTATATTAAATATATAATAATTTACGTATTGTTTATTAAAAGTAATCGAGTGCTTTTTATATATGAACCAGCTGTACGCTGCGCGCTTTGCTACGATTTTAAATTTTTATTTGGTCGTACCAACTCAGAAACCTTGGTGGGCTCATGCACAACACTTTGCTGAAGATCAAGACATAATCAAATGCATATATATATATATATATACACGACACCACACGGATTATATATATATATATATATGTATATATATATAATCCGTGTGGTGTCGTGGGTCACCAGATAGGAACGAAGATCTTTACTATAAAACATAAATTTCAAGTTCTATTACAGGTATAAAAAAAATATTCGGGTATGCATACATTTTATATTATTATGATTTTCTAATCAATAAAAAAAAAATACTTTACAAAATTATTATAACAACTTTATTTTAATTACAATGATTTATAAAAATAAATAATAATTATGGAATTATATAATAATAATAGCAAACTGCTTTAATAATAACAGTCATCACTAGACTATACATTAGACACAGTATAGCTATAATACATGACTATACATAAGGATCTTACGCTTTTATTTAATGTTACGGATGTTTTTTGCCGGCTAGGGTACGCCTCCACAACGCCCCATAAGGACCTTCATTCCAACATATATGTATCGATGACTATATTTATCGATGACTGGTAAATAAAAGCTTAAGATACATGCTGTAGTTTTCTACCTAGCTCTCGAACTACCTAGCTCCAGTTCATGTAAAATCAAAATTTACAAAGGAATACACTCAGCATTCAGGAGTCTTTGTGAAGGTACTAGTTATATGTGAGTAATTTCTTTTGTTAATTTCGTAACAATTTTAGTCATTTTTGTTACTAAAGTTTTATTTTTAATTAAGAAACGTAACGTATTTTAGTTCGAAATTTAAAATTAAATTGCTTTTGATATATCATATCATTAACAAACTTGTAACTTTAGTTTTAATATTTTTAGCCGGATTTTCTTCGAGATTATATTCGTTGAATTTTGATATTTAATACACTGCTCCATTAGATTTGTTTTGTTTGTTTGGAAAAAATTACTATCAAATTTTCTTAAGTGACAACGCAACATCCGCCACTGTACTGTATCAGACATCCGCCATGGATCCGCAGTGGAGCTGCGCGTTGAATTAAGCTACCCTTTTCGCGTAGCGGTAGCGGTGGGATGCCGCTGGCTGGATCAATCAACTAATAACTCTATATCGAAGCAGAAGAAGACTACGCTTCGAACGCGCTGAACTATATTTGTACATAGATTTCTTTAATTGAATAATTCAAATAAAATTTATTTTTGGATAATTTTTTATAATAAATAAAATAATAATAGAAACAAGACCATAATTGAACTAGTCCACTTAAACAGGATATCCTTTGCATGCTGTATAGTCAATATTAAATTCTAACATAAACACATTACTGATATTCAAATTAGTTTCAGAAATACAAACTTATTCAAAGTCCTAACATAGTTTGATTAGATTTCGTTCGTGAAGTTATAGGAAGGCTATAGATTTGGGAGTTCTACGATCAGTTTTCTTATAGTTATGGCACGATGATAAGGGTCAGTCTATTCGACGGAATATTTTTATTACAGGAAACTTTAAGCTGCTGCCGTGTTTATATTGTTTGGTATGTAGGAGTTCCTGTTGTAAGAATTTATAATATAAATTACAAAAATTGTTATTGAAGGGCTAAAATTTTTTTAATTATATTCGAAATAAAACTAAAATCAAATCAACACAATGAAACAAGTCTCTTTAATGTAAGTGGCCTTTGTTCGTTATATAGAGTAATGTCTCAAGTAATATCAAGTAATAGTATTCCTGTGTTGATTAAGGTAGTCAGAACTCTTGGGGAAAGTTAGAGGTGGAGTCGGCAACGTGGTTGCAATGACCATGGTCTTGTAAGCGTTCATAGACTTTGGTAACGCCTCACCATCAGGCGTAGCCATCATAAGCTTATTTGCCACTTTTTTGTTTTTATTTTTATACAGCTAGCGATATAAAAAGAAACAACATTACAATATGTGTAACAACGGTAAATATATATTTATAACAGCAATGTAGCATAGTTAGTTCCATTATCGACTGAATACCTATAACGTCTGAATGTTATATTATATCGAGTTGCTTTTATAAATGTCTCTGTTTCATTATTGTTGTCTATGGTTTTGTCCTATTTCTCAAAATTACTCTTGTTAAACATCACTTTTTACAAAACTATAATTTTCAATTTATTCATATTTTTATTAATGTAAATGTTAGTATTGTCTTTAATTGTCAACTGATTGTATAATTGAGTTACGCGTTTTTTTTTAAATATTAGTTTTATAAACATAACGTAATTTTGGTAAGTAACACTTAAATCACTGTTACGAATAAAGTACAATTTTATTGTTCCTGTATTCTTAAATTCCTAAACGACAACAAATTGAGTGTGCCAATTCACAACTCGAGTTCATATTCTAAATCTTTTACGTTAAAGGCTGTTAAACTATGGAATGCACTACCATCAGTAATTCGTCAGTCTCCTTCTATCTTTGTCTTTAAAAACCGCGTGAAGCATTTCTACCTCACTATGACTTAAATAGCATGTCTATGCATACTTATTTCCACTGTTTGTACCCATCTCTCTATCGCGTACGTTTATTTATTGGCTTATATATGTGTATTTACATGTTTATTTTTATGTATATGTATATATATGTGTATGTGTTTGTATGTATGTATTTATGTACCCGTGTTTGTGTATATGTATGAATGTGTGTATATAAATATATATAAATTTATATGATTTATTTGTTTATTTATTGTATTTTAGTTGCATGTGTATATATGTATGTATGTTTGTAGAAATTTATATATGTATTCTGATTAAACGTTATTACTATTGCGCAAGCCCGTTACACTGCTAGCTTTTTTCTGTTGGGTAATCTGGAAGAGATCGCTATTTAGTGATAAGATCGCCCATTGCACTATATGTGTCTAGAATTAAGGTTTGCTATGTATACTATCTTTAGTTGCAATAAAGTGGTTTATTATTATTATTATTATTATTCTTTTATAGCTTTCGTCGTCTTCATGAAACTATATTTCAAATAATATCATAAAAGCGACAACGTGAAGCAATGGCTTCGAAAATGTTCAATAATATCGAGAAATAAAGAAATACTAATTCCCAGTAGAATATTAACTATTCACGATGTTTTACTGTAATGGACATGTTACAACAAAATTTTTTGGTCCCATTAACGCTAATACTGAACTTTGGTCATTTAGTTTTGTTAGTAATTTTATACGGTGCTTTGTTTCCATTCATATTTTGTACAAGTTATGCTTCACGGTGCCACCCGTGATAAATGTATGTATGAAACATTAATAGAGTAATGAGTTTACCGGGAGTACCGATTTGGTGTTTTGCTCAAGATCAATTCGAATTTGAGAATTTGATCAAGATGTCGTATGACGCACTTCTTAGTTAACCATGATAACCCTGATATTCAATTTTATATATTTTTTAGTACCTGCGTTGTACTCTTACTCCTTGTAGAGATATAATTAAAGTTGTTTTTTTTTTCGTTTACAAGCAAACACAATTACCGTTACCACTTTTTGTTTTCCCTTGTTCATTAGAGTAGCTTACAGTTTAGTTTATATTACACTAGCGAGTCAGCCTGGCTTTGAACGGATAGTAAAATTATAATGATTCAAGCGACAACGAAGGGCGCGAGCGTGGCGTGGGTTAGTCGCAGCATGTGACACCCATGATTGGATTTATTTTAGCGCATATTTTTTTTTTTTTATTTGGCGATACTCTCTCTCGACTTTGGTTATAGTACGTACTCTATAATAACTAAATAGATTTCCAATTGTCGTTTCATCTCGGTGCAATTCAATGAAAGCTTCAAGCGGGCTTGATTTATTCCGACAGTTTTGACAGCTATCGACATACCTCGACCACTTTACAAAAACCTTAACAAACTATTCACGTAAATTTTCCTTATAAATAACTTACAACAGGGTAAGTTATTTTTTATTTGGTGCAGCCCGGATGAAAATACGTACAATAGTTTTTGAGTTTGTCACAAACAGACCGATAGATGTGCAAACGTGGTGGAGGACTTGTTGTGTAATACGCAGTGACTAAAATGTATAGAAACTTATTATGTCAGTATGACAAATTTGACATACATTCTCAACCCGATGCCAAACCCAGGCAATGCTCATATTATTGTCTTGTTATTAAAATATAAAAAAATACTATAAACAATAATTGATACGAAAAAAAAAGAAACTCAATCGACAGTCCATTGTTCACTAACAAGCATTTTAATTAAATCGCTCAAGAGCTACAAATCTAACCATTCGTTCTTTGTTCCGGTCGAACGTAATCTAAATAATTGGAAACGTATAGATATGATGCTTCATTACACAAGCCGACTGCAGTTGACTAATGCGCGTTATTTCCGTGGTCGGGAATTAACTATGCCTCTGTTTGCTCGTCTATCTCTTGTCCCACTGCTTAAGAATAGGGATGCAGCGTTTTGTGAACCGACTTTAACAAAAGAGTAGGGTACTCAATTCGACCGTGTATATATTATACATATACAAAAATTATATATAATATACATATATATTTTTTGTTTGTTCGGGGATAACTTATAGTTTATGATAGTTTATAACTTCGTCGTTTATGAACCGATTTTGATAAAAAAAAATTTTAGTTGGAAAGGAGATATCCCAAGGGTGGTACAATAATAAGGAAATCAGGCTCTGATAATGGAATCCCAGAGAAATCGTGGCGAGCCCTCGTAAATCGTAGCGACGACTAGTGCATTTGTTAATTTTTTTCGTCTTAATAATTATTAACTGTTATTGAAGTATGTTAAAGTAAAACTTTTTTGAATGCATGACTATACCGTTATTAAAAGTGTGATCGGGCGAAGAGAAGAGTGAAGACAGAATGAGAGAGAGTTACGTATCGTATATTACTATAGGGGCAACTAAAAAGTTTTACTTCAGTCGTGTGGTCTAAAATACACTCGTTTCGTTATGAATTTGCAATTTGCCAAATATTGTTAATTATTTATTTATTTCAATTAATACAGTTTAAAAATTTGCAGCGTGATTAAATCCACATACCGTCATTTATGATCATGAGACTATTATTACATATTTCGAAGTTATGTCCTTCTATTATGCCATTAAACTTTACGCTAATACTAAACACCTAATATGGCTACGTGCCAAATCTAAACAATATTAAACATTTGGTTTAACGTCCTGCAGGATTATGGCTAAGGATATTTAGTTTAATTCGAAGATAACATTATAATGCAAGTAGATATAGTAGCGTTACATATGACTAGCTGTGCCCTGCGGTTTTAACTTAGTTTTTATCTAGCCTTCCTCGTGAAATGGACTACCCATAACAAAAAGATTTTTCAATTTGAAACAGTAGTTCCTGAAATTATCGCGCTTAAATAAACAAACAAACTTATCAGCTTTACAATATTAGTATAGATGTGTTTGCAGATAATTTTTTTTAAGAAATTACAGGAAAGTTATTAATTATTTACAGAAATTACCAACTGAATCGCAATGAATTGTGAAAGATATAATTTTATAAGCTTACATTTTTTTCATTACATTGTGGTGTCGGCCGAGTAGAATAGCACCACCCCTTTCTTCCTGTGGGGATCATAAAAGGCGACCGAGTGATAAACCTGGCTCAAAATCGTCAGGGTCCTGGAGAAGGAAAACTTCATTTGAAACCCGGAATTTGGTCTCCGTAAAGCTTTCGTGACATAGCTCTAAAATGCAAAAGACTCCTGCAGCCGAACTGGCTCCACACGTATCGACTCGTCGTTCCTGTGGGCCTAGTCAGTGAGGTAGAGAGGGTGGCGCAGAGCTTAGGCAACTCTACGTTTTCCTGAAGAGTGTCCTAGGTGACACAGTGTCTGTCTGACACTGTCTAAATCGTCTGCAATAGACGGACTAAGGCCAATGACATTTTTTTTTTCATTTACAAGTGTTGCAAAAGAGTAATTAAAATAGTTATTTATATTTTTTCAGACAAATCCGATCCACAATAGGCAATTTTAGACTATCTCGATTATTTTTTGATAGGGGCAATTGTTACTCCTGATAGATTAAAAATATTATATATAAATTGTCCATCACATTGCTGTGAAACTGCGGGGTGTATTGAAATTAAGCTCTTCCTTCACATGGAGGACTTGCCTTTGCCCAGAAGCATGCACACATATGCAGCTCCGTTTAGATCTACTATAAAAGCTTACTTGGTTATTATTCATACAAAACTTAGATCTAGGACAAATTAAAACGCCATAATCTCATGACACGGGCCAACATATTTTCCGTCCATCTGTCTAACCACTGCAATTTAAACCCATTGTCTTAATGAAACAGGCTGTTCCACATATTATGGGTACTGTCTTAAGTCATTTGTACAACAAATGTTACTTACCTAGAACTAGATAAATATTAGTTTTTTTTGTGTATATTTTTACAAGACAGTGTAATTACATTTATATTCTGTAATACATATCATTATTCTATGATACAAAATAATCATAAAAATAACTACCTCTTTATAGATTCGTCTAAAAGTTATAAAACCTCGTGAATTTACGACTTAATTAAAATAGTCAGAAACTAATTCCAAATAAATTTTCCAATACCTGACTTTTCAAGAACATTTTGTAGTAAAATATTACTCTACGATTTATAAGAGAGAATTAATTGAAGTAAAGTGGAAAAAATTGCGGGATTCCTTGTCGCAATACGACTAGTGTAGGTATCGGCATGGATGGATGGCTATTCAGGACTAAGCGACAGAGCAAGCATCACTTTGAACATCATGCGGGGGTAACGTTAAAGTATTAGCAGTCTCTTAATAACCTATACCTGTATCTATATCAGAACCCATAATATGTGGTTTAAGCTCCGATTATTTTACTACAAGGAGAAAGAGCCCATGTTCAGCAGTGGAATGTTATAGGCTAAATCAATGTTCAAGTACAACTGAAGGTCAGCGCTCAATATCCATGCTGATAACTAAACCATGTGTAAGTTGTATTGTTGATGGATTAATAAAAACTTATTTATAATAGTGTACAACTTTATTAATTAATACTTATGAGCTAATTACACGTCTCTTGTATCTCACGATATATTTTTTATATATAGGACAACACTTACGCTGCGTTCAGGACAGCGTAAGGCTGCGTTCGCTACATCTTTCCCCTTTTTTAAAAAAAAATTATAAACTTATTAACTGTATCCAACTTTTCTTCCCCTTTTACAAAAGAAAATATATATGTATACTTTGTTATTACATAAATGACAAATCTAATTATTTTATACTACAATACAAGAGAAAAAAAAATATATATATAAAAAATAAAACAATATTATTGTAGCTCCCAATTTCTATTGATCACCATTAATATGTCAATCAATAATGTGATTATAGATTATAGTGAAAATAAAAAAAAAAAAAAAAAAAAAAAAAAATATCGTGAGATACAAGAGACGTGTAATTAGCTCATAAGTATTAATTAATAAAGTTGTACACTATTATAAATAAGTTTTTATTAATCCATCAACAATACATTTTTTTTTTTTTTTTTTTTTTTTTTTTTTTTTTTTTTTTTTTTTTTAATAGATGTTCTTGTACGACTGCGCCATGTATTGTTGATGGATTAATAAAAACTTATTTATAATAGTGTACAACTTTATTAATTAATACTTATGAGCTAATTACACGTCTCTTGTATCTCACGATATATTTTTTATATATAGGACAACACTTACGCTGCGTTCAGGACAGCGTAAGGCTGCGTTCGCTACATAAGTGTTGTAGAAGAAACTGTAGAGGGGAATATGTGCAACTACTGAACTAAGAGTAAGTACGTTTCTTCTTATAGAGTAGTTACAGAAACATTAACACATTTCGAACTTTTTGTGGAATTTGGAGCAACATCTTAATGTTTTTTTTATGTTACACAATATTTATTTAGTGTTAGGTAATTGGTTTTTTTTTTTAGTTAAAATATTTATTAATAATTTAATTTTTTAAATATTGTTTTAATTTTCACATAAGTGAACGAAGGAGTACGATGATCGAATATTATATTTCTGTATTTGCAAATTCAATATAGAAGAAAAGGTATTGCATTATTTGCTAGTAAAACTTGAGAAAAATGTCGTTGCGTCAGTCAGATATCAATAGATATAAAATCATATAAATATCTGAGTAGCACATAAAATATTTCTCTTATTGTATAAGTCATAAAAGTGTTTTCCGTAGTCTGGGAACTTGTGTGTGTATTATGTGTGTTTCTGGACCCATATTATTTTAGACAAACAAATATTTGTTTTATTAATCGTTATACTTACTCTATATATTTAGTATAAGCAGGATAAAAGAAACAATTTTTTACAAGAACTCATAATCTTTATTTATAATCACATTTTATTTATTAAGCAATCTCGGCTTTTGTAATTACAATACTTAAATCAATATCTTGGGTAAAGTTTAATGTCTTAACTCTCTTCGAACAAATTGTAAATTTCGTATTAAATTCAAGATTTCATTACTTGGTTCATGTTACAGCACAACTTGTTACTGAGTGTACTGAAGTTTCAAATAATTTAGCGCTAATTATATAACAGGTGAACGTTTGAAAACCGTAGTCTGACGAGGCTTTGTAAATTAATAAAATTGTAATTGCTTCTACTATCAGGTGAAATGAGTTTGCAGTGATGGTCGAATAAAATTTATGTTTTTTTATTTTACAGAATAAATTTTAGTTATAATGAAGAATTTATATCGATGATTTAAGTTTATGACTGATGCCAAGTACAAGCGTCTTTTTATGTTATATTAAAAAAAAATACGTTGCAATACGTTGTAATAAATACATAGATCGAAGCCGGGTCGCAGCTTCTTCGGTGCGACGAAGCCTGCCCTGCGGTCACCAACCCGCCTACCCAGCGTGGTGACTATGCGCAACACACATGAGTTCACGCCATTTTTGGCGCGAACTTGTGGAGGCCTATGTTCAGCAGTGGACTGCGATAGGCTGAAGTGATGATGATGATATTACAATAATTGACCTATTTATGACAATTAAATTTAATTTTAAAATTAATTTTTGTTTGTGCTTTTATACTTTTTATACTTTTGCATGAATCGCATTTGTAAGGAAGTTTATGTACACATAAATATTTCCTGCAAATCTTCCAACTACGACTTCATCGCGCTTTTCGCTGTAAATTTTTGGATATGTAAGCTTATCTTTTGCTAAAGCTCTAAAGCTATAAGTTATGCTGAAGCATCGTAGCTTAGCATTAAAGTATAATAAACGAATAATTTGGCATTTATAGTATTAAAAGTAGACTTAAATGTAACAGCAAAAGACTGATGAATATTGTTATCTAGTTTTTACATATACATAAATAAATTTGACTAAGAGTGAAAACAAAAATTTTATATATATATATATATATATATATATATATATATATATACTTTATTTCACTTAAAAAAAGAATATACAGAAAATTACATGTATAGTTAATGGCAAAGGTGGACTTATCCCTAGAAGAGATCTCTTCCAGTCAACCAATGGTCATGAGAGAGAGTTTCATATAGCGGGCGACACAGTGCAAGAAATAACAATGTAAAGAAAATAGTTGAATAACTGTAATGTATTACAAACTTACAAGTATAAATAAATACACACATATATATATATATATATATATACCTTACATTTATATATACCTTACATTTATATATACCTTACATTTATATATACATACATATACAAATATACACATACATACATATACATATATATATATATATATATATATATATATACATAGACACATACATACATACACACATAAATACATACAAATACATAACACAATAGATAGGAAATTCTATACTTACATATTCACTAAGTAGATGATTGTAAATTGATTGACTTGAGAAATAAAATTTTATATTAAATATTATAAAATATTAAATTATACTGTCCTATATAATGTATGTTCATCCTAAACGTTTTAATATAAACCGGTGCATACTTATATTTGACTTCAGTGTAATGGGTAGTGGTATTTGTAATATCTTAAGTCGGTAATATCTACCCCTCAAACGTTTTACGTTGACATAGACAGTTATTAAAGTTTAATATTAATTTTATAACGACGTTATTTAGAAAGGGTTTCAAATTATTTTGAAAGCTAATAAACATCGTAAGATGGGGTTTTTCCATACTGGTTTTTTTTCCAGTTTATTTTATTAATTGGAACAAAAAAAAAAAAAAAAACGATTGCATAACATTGCTATCATATTTTTTTTTCTTTTGATTTTTTATTCGAACATCGATTATAATCATGAATATATATATTTTTATTTTTTTGAGAAACTGTAAGCGGGGTTCCGTTTTTTTTAAAGTATGAAATCTGATATAGGAGATTTATTTCTTAGCTATTTGAAATATTTTAAGGTTTAAAATAAATATTTTCAGAATTAAAATAAAGCGCTCTCAACCGAGTATGAATAAAAAGTCCTCAATATGTTTAATATTTGAAATATACGAGAAATTTTAATGGGAGGCATAACAAAATATGAGAGGTTCGATTCGTTGAATGTACGCAATGAAGGCGTCAGGTGTCGTCAACTGTTGGGGAAAATTGATTTTTTTTTATAAAATCACATAATCACAAGCGATTTGGTAACGTTCATTTTGGAAATGGTCATCTCATAAAGAAAATGTGAATTTTTTAATAAAAAAATTTTTAAGCCAAATGTTTATTTCAATTTAAATTGAAAAGCTCTATGTTTTCGAATTCAAAATATTTTGTATGCTTCGTTTTATAAATTAATATCAATTTAAAATCAGTAAACAACAATGATTAATAAGCCTCGTAAAAATGATGTATTAGTAATATGAAATTAATTCTAACGACTAAGGTCTGTTTAGTTTTGTTCACAATTGTTTTAAGTCTGTAAGAAGAAATAGATATCATTATAATTGCGCAATATATTACTTATATTCCTACAAGATTAAGATTTTTTTACATTAAATTTACATACTAACTAGCTGACCCCGCAAACGTTGTTTTGCAATATATGTTATTAACCCCCTTAATCCCCCCCCCCCCCCTCCTTTATAACTGTGGGGTATGAAAAATAGATGTTGTTCGATTCTCAGACCTACCCAATATGCACACAAAATTTCATGAGGATCGGTCAGGCCAACAAATATATTAACGAATTGTAAAAAGTAAGTTATGCTTTACGAGATTCTTAGAGTTAAAAAGTTAAATTAGTTTATAATTCTATAAAACTAAATTTCTAATTTCTACTAAATTCTTATTTTCAATTTCCATACAAAGGTTGCCTAGAAGAACTGTCTTTTTCTTATTTTTGTAAATTGTTTTAAAGAAAATTCTGGTTTACTATAAATAATACATTATAATTTATTAGTCAACTAGTATTAAAATAATGTAATCAACACTTTTGAGGTACATATAGATCAAAAAACATAGTCAAATACATTTTTCATACGCCGTGTGTTGAAATGAAAACTACGATGCATTCACAATATGTGGTTTAATAATAAAAACTTATGACAAAAACAAAAGTCGTGTATCATTTTTTTCGCAGGAAAACAAAGAGGACATAATCTCATAGAGCAACTGTCACATTTTCAACTGACAGATGACAGATAGTGAGGTGCCTAACATCTCAACACTCCTCCTCGAATTTAACATTTCTCAAATTTAAATTAGGTATTAAGCACATCACTAAACATACTTCTTACAAAACAATTTCAACTTAAAAATATTCATTTAACTAACATACATACACAACTTGAACTTAAACATTTTTCATAATTAACTTTAGTTTTACAAAACATTTTAACTTTAACATAGCTTATTAATATCAACAGTCATAGAATAACAGTTTACAGTAGCAATCCTTCTATCATAATACTTTCTAACACATAAATTGGTCTCTAAATTTCAAAAACTTGTCTTTACATAAACTTTTAGTCATTAGGTCAGCTAAGTTATCATTAGAATTGACATATTCAATAGCAATGATGCCCTTTTCAACAATGTCTTTGAGAAAATGTGCTCTAATATCTATATGTTTAGTTCTTTTCGAATTTTCATAGCTTTTAGACATAGAAATTGCCCCTATATTATCCACAAGTAAAATGGCATCATTCTTGTACTTTAAGTGTTGACTGAGACCTTTAAGATTCACTAACTCTTGAGCTGTGGCAGCAGCAGCAATGTACTCTGATTCTGCTGTTGAAAGAGCAACACATGACTGTTTCTTTGAAAACCAAGCTATGGGATTCACTCCATGTAATATTATGCCACCGCTTACACTTTTTCTGTCATTTCTATCTCCGGCCCAATCTGCATCAGAGAATCCATACAAATTATTATCTGTAGTTCTTTTAAAAACTAGTCCTTTATCTTTAGTTTCTTTAAGGTAGCGCATAACTCTCTTACTAGCTTTCCATAGTTGTTCAGTTGGTTTGTCCAGGTATCTGCTTAGATAAGATACTGCAAATGTCAAATCCGGTCTTGATGTTACAGTTAAGTAGATTAAACTACCAATCAGTTCACGATAGGGTACATCCAGTATTTCTTCATCTTCATATATGTGTACATTATAATTTATCTCCATGGGTGTTTTCATTCCTTTACAATCACTCATATTAAACTTCTGTAATATTTTCTCTATCATGTTAGTTTGTTTCACGATTATAGTGTCTTCACTTCTTTGTATTTCCATACCTAAAAATCTTTCAATTTCTCCTAGATTTTTCGCATTGAACTTCTGTTTCAATTCTTTTATAATGTCATCTCCATTCCCAATTATTAGAATATCATCTACGTATATTAACATCCAACAGTCATTCTTGTAGTACATACAATAATCATATTCTGAACGTAGAAATCCATTGTTCTTTGCAAAATCGTCTATTGTCTCATTCCAGCATTTTGGAGATTCTGTCAATCCATAAAGTGCTCTTTTTAGTTTTAGTACTGTTTTAGAATTAGAATTCTTCACCTTTAATCCTTGTGGCACTTTAATATAGACTTCTGATTTCAATTTTCCGTTCAAAAATGCGGTAGGTATATCTAGTTGATTGATCTTTAAATCTTCTTGTAGAGCTTTAGATATGAACATTCTAACTGTAGAGTGTCTTGCAACTGGAGCATAATTGCTATCAAAAATATCTTCTTTCTTCTGTTGAAAGCCCCTTACAACTAACCTGGCCTTCTTGGTTCCTTCTTCTTTTTGTTTAAAAATCCATTTTGTATCTATAGCTTTCTTTCCTGTAGGCAGCTCCTTTTCTTCCCATGTATCTAATTTTTCCAGTGCTTTTAATTCCTTTTGAATAGCTTGTTTCCACTCTGTATTACTCACTGCTTGTTCAAATGAGTTTGGTGTAGTCGCACTCAAACATATGACTATGTTTGATGCATAATCTTCTAAATGCGCTGGTCGTTTTACTGTTCTGCCTGATCTTGACTTCTTTTCTTGTCCAGTATTACTTTCTTTATTTAAGCTCTCTTCTTTTTCTTCTTCTTCTTGAATATCTTGACATTCTGTAGTCTCGGGTACTGTGCTTCTAATTTCCTTATCTCTGGTTTCTGTAGTTTTCTGTACCTTATAGTCTATTTCTTCTTGAATAAGCTGTTCTTTTTCACTTTCTATGCCTTCATTATATTGAAAATCGCTTTCATCAAATATGACATCTCTTGATACTATTATTGTATTATCTGCTGGATTCCATAATCTATAACCCACAGTATTGTAACCAACCATTCTTGTAGGTCTTGCCCTTTTGCTTAACTTATCCTGTTTCGGTATTACAGTTGTCCAAGCTTTTGATCCGAAGACTCGCAGTCTTGATAAATCATTATGTCCATTTTTCATGAAGCACGGTGTATTAAAATTGATAGCCCAGGATGGAGATCTGTTCAACTGGTATGCAGCACACTGAATGGCTTCACACCATAAGGACTTAGGTAAATTCGTCTCTGCAAGCAAAGTTCTGGTTTTATCACACAAAGTCCTGTTCATGCGCTCTGCAACTCCATTTTGTTGCGGCGTATAAGGAAGAGTATATTCTATATTTATCCCTTTATTGTTACAATAATTCTTCAGTCTATTTGCTGTATACTCTGCACCATTATCACATTTTATTCTTTTCACTTTATTTCCAGTTTCATTTTCCAATTTAATCATGTAGTTAATAAGTTTCTCTGTCGCTTCTGATTTATGCACCAACGGATATACCACACAGAAATGAGAGTAGTCATCAATTACAGTCATAAAATATTTCTCACCGTTTAAACCGCAGTTCTTGGTGGGTCCTGCAATGTCTGAATGCAGCAACTCTGCTACTCTCCTCGATCTTGGTCTTGGTGTCTGCTTAAATGGTGCTCTTGTAGCTTTTCCTTCTATGCATGGACTGCAAACTTTATCAGAAACAGGTAAATTCATAATACCTAAACCTTTTTTATTTAAGTGACCTAAGCGTCTATGCCAAATGTTAGAAAGAACATCATCACTCTTGTTGTTACCGATATTACATGTTTCATTACATAGTTTAGCATTTAATTTATATAACATTCCCTCAGCATAACAAACAACATATATATTTTTATCTCTTATTACAGCTTTTATTTTATTAAACTTTATATGAAATCCTGCTTCAGTTATTTTATTTACTGACAATAAATTATATGAAATATTCTTTACAATCAATGCCTCTATAGTTATATTTATATGTTTATACATAAACTTTAACTTTCCCTTTTTATTACTCTCTATGTATTGACCATTAGCAACATATATTTTAACACATTCTTGCAATATTTTAATATCAGTTACATATTGTTCATATTGATCACTTATAATATGTTGGGTACAACCAGAATCAACAATAAATGTAATATTAGAATTATCAGTTAATCCGAGCATGTATTCGCTCGCAAAAAATCCAACATCTACCTTACTAGCTAGGGATGTTTCTTGGGCTTGACTACGTTGTCCTCGACCTCGTGCGGGGTGTCCTCGTGCAGCTCTGCGACCTCGGCCAGCAGCTCTTCCACGGCCCCTGCCTCCATGTGGCTCCCTTTCATTGGTTTTCTCTTTACACTCATAGCTTTTGTGTCCCGGCTTACCACAGGTGTAACATGTGATGAATGCACTCTCTTGCTCGGTCGTATCCTTGTTTGTGATGATTTTTGTCTCGGCGTCTAACAATCGGGCTTTTACAAAATCAAATGTCAGTTTTTTCTCTGTAGCCATGGTCTCGATAGACGTTATTACAGCATCATATTCTTTGGGCAGTGATGATAGCAGGTAACAAATCTTATCTTCATCATCAATTTTGACTTCAATCGCCTGGAGATCGTTAACAATTGACGAGAATTTTATTAAGTAGGTTTCTAATGGCTCATTGCACTTTAGAGTTATTAATTTTCGTTTTAAGTAGAACCTGTTATAGACACTTTTTCTCTCAAATGTATTTTCTAATAACCTAATCATCTCTCTCGCTGTTTTACCATCCTTTACTATTTCAATGTAGCGGTCGGTAACGCACTGTGCAATTAAAGACTTCGCTCTCGAGTCGTCTTTGATAAATTCGGAGGATTTTTCTTTTCCTTTGTCTCCTTCAGTTAATACATATGCAACTTGTTTTTCTTCTAACATTAGTTTAAGACGAAACTTCCACGTGCTGAAGTTTGACTTTTCACCCAAGCACGGCAACAACGACATTGACGAGACCGCAGCTCCCGACATGTTTGCGTTGTCTTGATTTTTGTGCATCGTAATGCATCCACGTGGATCGCAACCCAGTAATGACGAATCCTTTTCTTTTTAGCACTAACCACGCTCTGCTACCATGTTGAAATGAAAACTACGATGCATTCACAATATGTGGTTTAATAATAAAAACTTATGACAAAAACAAAAGTCGTGTATCATTTTTTTCGCAGGAAAACAAAGAGGACATAATCTCATAGAGCAACTGTCACATTTTCAACTGACAGATGACAGATAGTGAGGTGCCTAACATCTCAACACCGTGTTTAAACATAAATTAACAAAATTACTCCGTTATCGAAATTTAAAATATGTCATGAAGCTTTAAGTACATATCGAGATTTACAGCAGAGGAATGGAAATAAAAATATTGTAAGTAAAGTGTCCTCATTTCAAGCATAAAATGCGGGTCTGATATGGGACGGATGAAATGTTCTCGTGTTGATGTGAAGCTAAAAGAAAATATAGATGAAAAATTTTCAAGCCTATCGTATCTTTTGATAACGTGAGTCCGGTTTTCATTACGCCATGTAAAATAAATAGGAACTAAATATATCTTCATTTGTGGTGTATAGAGAAATAAATGTTCAGCTAGGAAATGGTGAACGAAAAAAAAGCGTGTCTTCCTACAAGCATTTAATCAGTTATTAAGTTCAGCCTCTTGCACTGCTGGACAAAGGCCTCCCCAAGTTCGCGCCAGACATACCGCTTTTCCGCAATCTCCATCCAGCCTATACCGGTAATGTTACGTATATCGTCGGTCCAGCGAGCCGGAGGACGCCCCACACTGCGTTTGCCAAGACGTGGTCATCACTCCAGGATACGTCTGCTCCAACGGCCATCGGTCCTGCGACACAGATGACCAGCCCACTGATTATGAGGCCTATGTTCAGCAGTGGACTGCGATATGCTGAAGTGAAAAAAAGTGAATATTTTCACAAAAAAAAGGAAACACAAAGTTCACAAACAAAAAGTTCACAAAGTCACACAAGTATCAGCTGGTGAATATATATGGCTTGAATAGCGATGGCAAAAATAAATATTCAACTATAAAATGTTGAGTTTCTACCTATATAACGAATATTAAATGTAAGACAGTTTGTGGACACTTCGATCTCGGAAACGGCTCGAACGATTTTCATGAAATTTAGTATGCAGAGGATTTCGGGGGAGGTAAATAAATCTAGTTAGGATCTATTTTTAGAAAATGTCGTTTAATCCCTGTTTTGAAGCAATGAAAAAAGTTGTTATCGTTATATATACGAAGGTAAATTTCGTTAGAATACGAAGGTAAATTTCGCACTGTCAATTAAGTTGTAATAGCTCAGGTGGGAAATCAGACGGTCACAATCGACCGAAAAGACCACCGTTCAAATCCTCCTTATATTTTCAGATCGATTATTATTTTTTCTAATTGCACTCGTTATTTTTTATTATATATTTATTTAATAGCCAGTTCATATTTTTTATTATTATGTCGGCAAAATCGAAAAATATTATTCATATTTTATCACTATGTAATTCATATTTAAATATGATTTCCATAACAAATGATTTACTAAAAATACCGATATATATATATACACACTACTTAAGACTTTGAAATTACTGTCGTCCAGTTCGTCATTAGTCACTGATATTTGTATATATTTATATATTCTTATTTGTTCTACGACTGTTGATTAATAGTACTTAGTTATGTATAATATTATGTACATATGTGTGTATATGTTGATATGTAATTATATGCGTAGTGTATGTACATATTATTATGTAATGTGTTCTGTATTTTTTTGTATCGTTAATGTATTTTTAATATGTGTATGTATGTATATGTATGCATGTATGTGTATATATTTGGTTTTCTTCCTGTTTTCTTCATTTTAATTCTGTACACCCTTTCCGCTTTTTTCACATTATCTCCTCCAAGCTGGTTGTCTGGAAGAGATCGCTGTTTAGCGATAAGACAGCCTGTTGTACATTTCTTTTTGTGATTCGTTTTGTAAATTGTAAACTTCTTTTTATGTGTACAATAAAGAGTAAATTAAATTAAATTAAATTAAATTAAATTAAATTAAATTAAATTAAATTAAATTAAATTAAATTAAATTAAATTAAATTAAATTAAATTAAATTAAATTAAATTAAATTAAATTAAATTAAATTAAATTAAATTAAATTAAATTAAATTAAATTAAATTAAATTAAATTAAATTAAATTAAATTATATATGACGGCTTTAATTTTAAAACAACGTGTGTTTGCCTTCAAAATAGTATCAAATCTGTTTTTGAAGCGTTTCTATAACAGCAATCCCCTATTATATGATTGCGTTGAAGCTTTTAACGCGGTTTATCATAACATTTGTTTTTATTTTCACTGATTTGCTAAAAGTTATAGGCAACCAAGTTGTTTGAAAAAAAATATTTAATTTTTTTTAGAGTAGTAGAGGCAGGCATAAAGTCAATGAAACTAGAATATGTTACCATATTTGAAACGACGAAAGTTTAGAAATCCTTGATGTAGCTAAAGAAAACTGAACTTGTAGATGTAGTAGATTAAAATTATTTCAAAACGGTATTAACTTAATTGGTAACGAGTAATTCTGAAAGAAGTCGTCTGAAGCCGGTGTATTTCTTTTACCTACAAGACTTTTTACTTTAAATAATATACGGAGTATTCGTCGTATCTGTTGTGAAAACTTGACCCATGTTTATAAGCATGTAAAACTTAATCCGCCCTGAAATGTACCATTTTTTTCTTGGTGCTTGGATCAAATATAAAGAACAATTTTAAAATCGCATCACGCAAAGCACATCTCCTAGAACAGACTGGAAGTAGGAGTATATAATCATCAACATATAATTTGAAGTTAAAGGTTAACACGTTCGCGGACACTAGGGCCGATTTTGCAACGCCACTTTTACACTTCATTATTGTATGAAATGCTGTAGCCGCACCGTCACTAGTGAAAAGTACTAAGTATTTAAATAAAATCATAACGGCTATAGCCTTTACCTGCTTTAGCCGTTCCGTCACTAGTAACGATATAATAACTATGCATATAGGACGCAACGGCTATAGCCTTCGTCTGCTATAGTTGTTCCGTCACTTGAAAAAAGTATATAATTATAGAGATAGGACGCACCGGCTATAGCCTTCACCTGCTATAGCCGTTCTGTCACTGTCAAATAGTTTATTACAATCAAATAGGGCACACCGGCTATAGCCTTCGCCTGCTATAGCAGGTGCGTCACTAGTGAATGTCTACTACAATACCGATAAGACGCAACGGCTGTAGCCTTCGCCTGCTCTAGCCGGTGTGTCCCCAATGAATAGTTATTACTATACCAATGAGACGCAACGGCTGTAGCCTTCGCTTGATATAACCAGTGTTTCACTAGTGAATATATATAACAACTATATAATAAGAGGTACTATGGGATTCAACGCAATGAAAAAACAAATATATGTTTTTTATTTTAATTTCAAGGAAACTACGATAAATACTAGACAACGCAGCAAAGAACAAGATGCTGGCTTTTAAAGAACATAATATTTTCTCCTTATTTTAATTTGACACTCAAGTTTTTAATGGTAAAATTTTGGAAAATGACAGCCAGTTTTATATTATATTTTTTGGCAGATTCGTAAAACTTCAAATTGTTTATAATTATCTAATAACTTAAACTAATTTATAATGGCACTTTTATCACATTTAGGTAGTTCTAAAAATTATTATTAAGGAAAAATTTAACAAAAATGGTACTTCAAACCTCAACATAATAATATTTTTATTCCTATATTAATTACCTATATTAAAAACTTAATATTAAACTTTGGAAAATCACAGAATTTTCAACAATTGGAAGGCATCGTTAGAACTTGCTTATATTAATTAAACAGTACAATTTTAATCACAGCACGATATTATATCAATTAAACTCTTATAATTATTAGGAGGTAATCATAATTATTATCAGTCGATATTTTCTATTTGGCAATGCCACTGCTCAAAACATCCAGGACATAATGGTGGTTTACTGGAGCATCCCTTGCACCGGTAGCTAGTTTCCTTTTTAATTTTGTTTTTAGAGCATAAGCGGCACTTTAAAAAAGCCTTATTACGTTTACAGTTTTCTGTTTTTGGTATTGGTTCAGGCCAGTGGTTTAACGCTTGCAAAGTCGTCCCTTCTTGGCCCCTGTCCTGATTACTTGTAGGTAGGGACATTCTCGGGTTCCCTGATGTTCTTGGGTTTGTCGGTTTTTTAGAAGTAATGAGATCAGTGCAATTTAAGTTGTCAACACCTAGTAAATATCTAATGACATGTTCTCTGAAACCGAGCATCGTTTCTTTATCGTTACAATGTTTTCGAAACGTATAATAGGCATTCCATAAGGCCATATCAAAAATATGGAAAAAGACTTTCTTATACCACCGTACTGTCTTTTTTGGAGTCGAATAATAAGACAGCATCTGGTCTGAAATGTCTATACCAGACATATATTTATTATATACTTCGATCTCTTTAGGCTTTGTCAATTGTTTGCCAAATCTATTCCGAGTTACGACCAGTCGAGGGTGGTGTTGTGTTGTGATCATAGTCACAATTCGTTTATCTTTCCAGGCTGAAACATACACCTTTCCTTTTCTCATCTATACATGTTCATCTTTTTTAAGTACTTTGCTCACAACATCTTTCGGATTGTCTTTTCTATCTTTCCTTAAAGTACCTGTTGTATGTGTCATGCAGTTTAAAAGTCTATCAGATAAGGCCACGCTATTGTAATAATTATCCATGTAAAGCTCATGACCCTTGAATAAATATGGCTGCATCAGATTCATAACCAGTCTTTCAGTTTTTGATTTTGTGTTAGTGTCTATGTCATCGCTTGTTTCGTTCTTGCCCTGGTAAATTCTAAAATTTAAAATGTAGCCGTCACTGGTAGTCAGAATATAAAATTTGACTCCATATTTCGCTTTTTTCGTTTTGATGTATTGTCTGAAAGACAATCGTCCGCGAAATAAAAGCAGTGATTCATCCAGAGAAAGCTGTTTATGTGGATTGTATAAATTCTGAAAAGTAGCAATCATTTGGTTTGCAAAACCTAATACTTTATTTATACCTTTGGCATTCCCTTCATAAACACACAAGCATCTCAATAATTGTTCGAATCTTCTCCCAGACATACAGTGAGTGAATATGGGATGGTAATATAGTGGATCAGTGAATGTAAAGAGTTTTCGAATATTCGGTGTTTCGACATGAGATTGCAAAATGCATAGGCCTAGGAATCGCTTTATTTCTTCTATGGAAGTTGGATTAAAGGTTTTTTTTCGACTGCCTCTAGTGTGTGGTCTATTAATATTGCATAATGCAGCACCGTACTTGTTGGTGCGATCTACAAGTTGTTCAATTATTGAGTCAGAAAAGAAACGATTGAATACTTCTATTGGAGACGTATTTGCATCAACGAAAAACTGAGGTCCAACAGCGCTGTCATTGAATTCAAATTCTGGTATAGGAGCAGTTGATGTTTGCCATTCTTCGTCTATGATATGTGGTGACCTAGGACGTTGATGATTGGCACTGGTTATTATAGGTTCCTGATTGTATACTGTGTGCGAAATTGGTATTTGTACTGTCGTCTCAATATTTTGAGTAGATACTGAATTTTTATTGTCCGTCCAGTCAATATCCTGTAAAAGCGTATTTGAGTCTATTGATCTTGGTGGAGATGTATCGGAATCAAACGAAGGTAAATTAATAATATGCGTATGTGATTGGTTTGAATCAGGTGCATTTTCCATATTAGCTGGGGACGAAGCAGCAGTAAAATCGGCAGACTCAACCGAAGCAGGGACACGAACATGTATTCCTAGGTCTTTTAATGTAATTGGAGAATCAACATAAGGCACTTGTTCATCTTGCCTATTACGCGTAATAGCGGCAGACGACATGGCAATAAAGTTATCTGAACATTCAGCCGACTCAGAAACATGAACGCTCCCACCTTCTAAAGTAACTGGAGATTCCACAGAAAGCACTTGTTTGCGTTGAGTTGGCTCCTTAGATCTTTTAATAGTATCTATATGTGACTGAATTGCATCAAGTGAATTTTTCATATTAGCTGGGGACGAAATAGCGATTGAAGCCGCTGACTCATCCGAAGCAAAAACACGAACATGTGATCCTAGGCCTTTTAAGGTAATTGGAGAATCTACTGGAGATTCTACAGACAGTACTTGTTTGCGTTGAGTTGGCTGCTTAGGTGTTTTGAAATGCTTTACCTTACCACTGTCCTCTTCAGAGTCAGACACATGAGTTGTGGATGACCCGCTATCTTCATTAGGTATATAGTTAGTGTCTGAACCGTAGTCACCATCACAATCATTGTAAGGATCCTGTTCCGACTCACTTGACAATGATTCGCTATCACTCGGCATTTCAGGTTCCTCTGAACCAGAAGACAGCTCGCCAGAGGAAGCATCACTGAATAATTTCAATAATCGTTCGTTTTCTCTTTCGTATGGATCATAAATTTTTCGTTTACTCCCATTCGGTTCTTGTCTAGACATCTGAAAAGTAGCCATGTTTTACTATTAGTTTTACTCAAATAAGGTAAACGTAAATAGGTAATTTATAGCAAATATTGTATTAAATGAGTATTGTTATATAATATTAGTAACAGTTTATCCATGTTTACTTTAAAAATTAAGTAAACTTACCACTATAGCAGTACGAAAACCGCGTGATAAATACACTCACGACACCTCCGCTCCTGGGGGCACTCGCCGGTCGACTAACAAATTTCCATACAATTGTCGCTGCTATGACAGGTGCGTCAGTGTGCGTGCGCACACAACGACACAAGTGTAGTGACCTTTCGAAGGTGTAAAAAGATATGTTATATGACACCTAGCGATTTGAAAGTTCCAATTTAGGGGCACTCGATGATAAAATATACGGTAGTAATATAGAAAATCGTCTGCTAAAGCCGTTGTGCCCCAAATTGCGGAAAGAACATAAAGGCTATAGCCGGCGTGTCATTCTGAGTAAGTCACTGATGCCTGTTATAGCCGGTGCGTCCGCGAACGTGTTAAACAATTGATTTTTGCTATTTAATTAATACTTTACCGAAATACCTCTGACTATGAACAGCTCGATAAGTACGACAGCACTTCAGTTTTTTTTGTATATAAAAGATATATCCAAAGGCTTACAATGCCCGTGTTTTTGTTATTCCAATTTTTATTTTTGTTAACAGTCGTTACTTGGTACTTACACAACTGCAACTTACATCAAGAAAATCAATGCAAACGTGAGTCCACCGACCAAAATTACGCTAACTTAATTGATATTTTACATGCAAAAAGATATAGATGAATATTTATTTATATATATGTATAGTATTAACAATATACACTTAACCTATGTTATTATTAGTAAGGGTTTTTTTTACTTAGGAAATCTTTTTATCCGTTTTTCTGTTTATTACTTTTATTTATTTATTTTTAATTGATACTTAATCCTATTTTTATGGAGTACAGTTATAAGAGTCTTTTCATTACACTATTTTTATGGAGTACTTGAAGAGTCTCTTCGCTCTGATCCTTCTCCTGCATGGGGAAAGAGGCCTATGCCCAGTAGTGGGATATTACAGGCTGAAGCGTAAAGTACAATTTACTTATACTTACAATAAAGATAACGATACGATAACACTCCAGTTAACTCTTGATGTTGGGATCTTCTGTATCATCCAATTATCACATCCAATCCTGCGTCTCTACATCACTATCACTGTTATAGGATTGTACTTTGATATATCGTCTTAAGTTCATAGGGTAGACGGAAAGCGATTTTCAATGTATTACGACATTGAAACTCTTGTATATTGATTTCAGTTGATACGTTGAGAGTTTGTCTCGACATACTTGGTTCAGTCTAAAGTATTTGAATGTGCGGTGTTAGTTATTCAACTATATTAGAACTATGACCGAAAACTGTTGAATGTTACTGATGCTATTACGATATTCAAAGTTGTAAGCAACAGCTGTGTAGTTGCAGCTTGCAGTTTGAATCTCACTGCAGTTTTTGTAACTACTGATATATGGCTTTATTTTTTTATGCTTACTTAAGTTTAAACTGCAATCATAAACTCATAAAAGCAATATTTAAGATGGCAACAGTGCACATTTTACACGAAACCCGACACCTTTTCAAATTGTTTTCATACTTTGACTATTACTTGTAAAAGAATAATTACCGGTCATGGGTAATTGGAGAAAATATGTATTTTTTTAAATAAATTTAATGCATTACTCATACAAACATAGAGTTAAAGTAATCAAATAAAGAAAATCACATAATTATTTTAAAAAAATATGCACATTTTGTTGCAGTGCTCACAGCAAGCGTGTTGCTTTATAAAAGTTTGTTATTTAGTTGTGGTCTGGACGTTTTTTTTTAGTTTGTGATTCATGAGTTGTGTGAGGGGGACTAGGAGAATTAGGATAGTCAATATGACACACATACACCGGGGATACTACTCCGTAGGTCCAACTTGAAGTATGAAAGATTTATTTTATATTTTAAGTACGCAGTATTTTTAGCAAAATAGTAGTTATTCAAACTCATGTAAGACCTTGTCAAAATCAAAATTGTTACTAGAAACGTTAAAACGTCTTCAGCAGACAACTAAAAGGGATAAGGGATTGTAAGAGATACGAAGATAAAATAGTTCATATCATTGTTAAGTTGAGGGTTTGGACTCAGATCGCTACAGTGTTTATAAAATTAATTTAAAGTTTTACCATTATTCATCATGTGTTATGTGTGTGGACAGTGGTTAAAAATTATGATTTAGTACTTTAGTTTTAATAGACAAAAATAGCGTAATGTCAGTTTTATGTATTTCCTTAATAACTTGATGTTGGTTTATATTTTATTTGATAGACAACTTTTTCTGTTCAGGCTGACTATTCAACTAGAAAGAGACATATATGTACGAGTAAATGTATGTGTGAGTACGACTCACCTGACGGTAAGCGATTACCGTAGCTTATAGAGGCCTGCAACACCAGAAGCATCGCAAGCGTGTTGCCGAGCCAATCCCCAATTCTCCCCAGGAGCTCTGGACACCTCACTCACCAACAGGAACACAATACTGCTTGAAAACAGCATTATTTAGCTGTGATCTTCTGTAAGGTCGAGGTACTACATCAATCAGGCTGCTCCATATTTTGAATGATCTGTGTAATCTACAGTTAAACAATGTTTGTTTTCTTATCAATACAAAAACGCAATAAAAATTTAATGCAAGAACTTTTAAAATCTCTTACTACGATTAGACTTATCACTAATTATTACAGAAGATCTATTTTTTTTTAAAACAATTGAACAGACGCGAGGATGGTAAGTTATTATACAATAAAAACGAGTGTACATTAGATCACACGACCGAAGCAAAACCTTCTTAGTTGCCCCTACACTATTATACGAAACGTAACTCTCTCTCCTTCTATCTTTACTAACTTATATCTTCATATCGAACTCCGTTCGCCTCGCTCGATCACACAGTAACGCTCTCGTCACACATTCACCACTTACTCCTCAAGTCAAGCGGGCATAAAGAAGTTCAAACTGTGTTATTAAAAAATATACATACTAAAAAGCTATTTTTTATTGGACTAGTCCGTTAGTCCGTTAGTGACTTTGCTTTCTGCTCCGGCGTTTTTGGGTTTCGACTTTCACCGTGTCTAGTCTACGTGTAATATACATTTATTTACATGTTTATTTATTTAAAAAAGTGTGTGTGTACATAAGTACAGCACGTAAGAACGCACGTAAGAAGTTATACTTACTTCATTGGCTTGCTAACTCCACGTTGCTAACTTCTTCTTCGTTGACTAGCTAACACCAGGGCGTCGGTTTTTTGTGATAGTGTGCGCGCGCATCGAAAAAAATTACTGTCATAATTTTTCCCTTGCGCGACAAAATAAGTATAATTTCAAAAATATATATCTATATCAGTCGGCTGTTACCCTACATAGACCTTTATAGGCATTAAGTAGCCTACCTTAGGTACAGACGACCGTGTATTAATGATTCAAGAATACAATATACAATATACATATAATACAAACTTGTTCATTGTTTTATTAAATCGTTTCACCGCAGATTACAGTAATGAGGTAAATAAACCAGACCAAAATCTTTACCCGCAAAATTTAAATGTAATACAAGAAAAATCTTGCAAAGACGGAAGACGGCAGGACTTAAGCTATCATTTCTTGCTGTTTTGTAACATTCTGAATAAATCCGTAAGATCTTAGGCTCCGTTCCTTTTCGAGCATTTCCCTTTCATTTCCTAATCCAGCGGCTTATTTGTTCGTAAAGGGATTATTTCGCGACGTACAGTCGGATTTAAAATTTAGTAATGAAAATAATAATTATATACAAATTGTAATGAAATAACTTTTTCGAATTTTATCGCAATTTAAGTTTTTCCAATGCCCGACGTTTCGAATACTTTACAGCAACCATGGTCATGGGAGTCCTAAAAAGTTGTTTCATTATAATGAGTGATATTTGCGTAAACACTAGAAAACAAAAAATATACAAATTATATAGTATATTATATAGTATTAAAAAGACAAAGAATTTGTATGTACTCATTAAGCTCATAAACTATGTGAGCTATTTTACTAGTGAAATAGATTGTACAGAGACAGGTTAAGGAATAGTGGTCATAAATATTTTCATTAAATGATTGATTAATATAATACATGAACAAGTAATATGACATAAGTAGTCAGTAAAACAGTCAATTAAATACTCTTTATTATGAATAACTCGAAAAGCGCCCGTCAGATCTCGATTACATTTAAATTAGACCACAAAACAAGTACTATTTTTGGGTAAAAAAAAGAATCATCAAAATCAGTTCATCCTCTAAAAGTTTTGATCTTAGAAAAAATTTAGTAAAATTGAGAACCTCTTTTTTTGAGTCTTGATAGGATGCTTGATTTGTTAATAGGCTTAAGGGCTATCACTTGTACCAATGAAGTACAATTGATTCCACAAATATCTAGAAGAATGGAGAAGACATGATGTAAATTGATTGGTATTGTTGCAATGATGATGAATTCAATTTAATAAATAATAATTTAATCGTCGTCAAATAATAATTTTATATTTACCCCTTATTTTCTAAGAAGAAAGACTAGAAGAAGAAATTGAAGAAGAAGAAAAAAAAAACGGAGTACATGAGCAACTGACTGATAGTAGCCCGCTGCGGGACATACAAAAATGTTTATCGTGACCTGGACGTCTGTGTTTGTTTGTTGTGTACATTTACGACGTTCCAAACTACGAGTATTGATACAGGATTTTTACGCTATTGGACCGTTGTGTTAGGGAATTTTTACTATTATTTGTATCGTTGAATATCAACTAATATGTTGTTGGTTCTTAGGTAAAGAGGTTTTCTTGACTGCACTAATTTATTTAATTTATTTGTTTTTATTATAAGTCACATCAATGATGCTATTCACACTCTTTTTGTTTTATTAGAAACCAAATGAATGAATATATGTATTAGTAAAAGACTTTCTGTATCATCTGTACTTGCTAACAACTAAGAAAAAGGATAACACCCTAACTGGATTGCACCGGATAATGCTAAAACATCTTTTTATCCATTCCTTAACGTTCTGTAAGATTATGTTATTTGTCTTTTCTACCTTTTTTATTATTGAAGTCTTCACACGTGGTTATATTATACTACCGCTCCTGTGTAGTGGTGGTTTGATTCCCGCTTGGAATGGATATTTGTATTTCTACAAATTTTTATTCTCGGTTTCTATCTTTGTGGGTCTCCTAACCAACCCACGGAGACCACATAAATCTGTCAGTCCCGTTTACTATCATAGACATCTAGTATTAGTAAGAGAATAATTGCAAGTATATCTGCCCGCAGTGGAGCAGCGTGATGGATTAAGTTCCGACCCTTCTCCTGCATAGGGAAAGAGGCCTATACCCAGCAGTAGGATGTTACAGGCTAGACCAAACTATTAATCAAGCAAATATTTTCTACACATGTGTGCGTTTTCTGGAATGAGACTCTCATTTAAGTTGTGTGACAATAAATGATAATCTAGCAGTCATCAGATCAGCACTTGCTCTTTTGCCTTGTTGATTCGATATAGAGATTTTTTTTTGTATTATTAAAATGGAATTTTTTAATTGAATCTAGGTATATTCAACATTTCTTACTTTGTTGACTACTTGACTACTTTAGTATTTCCCTCGAACTAATGTACTCAAAAGAGCGTCTATTGTCGAGCACACGCAGTTATTGCGATCGTGTTAAACACATCGCGAGTTATGATAACTAATTTAAAGTTTAAATACGTAACAGCCTTATTTAATTCAAAATTTAAAATTCGTTGGTCTTTTTTTTATCACTTTACATCATGATGTTTTGTTTTTTTCATTAGGTTAAGGATCACAGTCAGTCATCATCAGTAGTCAGCTTTTGTAGCTTGATCATAAAAAACGTGAGGCGTTTAAGCACAAAGTTTTTATTTTTTTATTTTTTAATTGCTCACAAATAAATTTAGATTTTTTTTATTACCCTTTCGAAAACGATAATTTCATAAAAATATTAGCTGACCCCGCAAACGTTTCTTTGCCATATATGTTATTAACCCGCTTAATCCCCCCCCTTATAACTTAGGGGTATACAAAATAGATATTGGCCGATTCTCAGACCTACCCGATATGCCCACAAAATTTTATTAAAATCGGTCGAGCCGTTTCGGAGGAGTTCAATGTTTCACCATGACACGAGAATTTTATATATTAGATGCCACTTTTGGTTTACCTGCAAAATTAGTTTAAATACAAAGGTCAATTGACTAGCCTGTTGGCGCAGTTTGTAGAGCTGCCCTGCTTTCTGTGGGTTGCGTTTTCGATTCCCGCCTGAGTCTGGCTGTAATATTAGTGTTTATATATGTATTTTTTCTATGTACGTTAAAACATATAGTCGTCTCTTTTTAATCGTTTTGAATAAACGAGAAGAAATGTCTAACAAATCCTCATATTGAAGTGGACAAGCTTGATCGCTCATCCAATCAGCGGTCAGCGTAGGTTTTACAACGCAATATACCCGACTGACTATTTGTGAGAATCTATGTCTAGACGGTCTGATCGGACAGTTACCTGTAGGAGAGATGAAGTTGGAGAAGGCAATATTTATTTAAAATAATTTTTTTTTTTAAATATAAAATTAGTATATTCATTATAAAACCAATAAATAACTAAACCAACTTATAAATTTTGAAATCGCAATGCAGTTGATTATGGTTAAACAATTTTTTAAATAATCATTATATATAGCATGGTATAATTAAAAAAACAAGTCTTTTATTTGTGAACATTTACTTCTCGGATAATAATAATTGTAGCGCTATTTTTTAATATAATGTCACGCACCGACTTCATATATGTTGATAAATGGAGATTTTTATTTAAGGTGGAACACGTAGGCCTATACGACGCCCTTCACTCTTTTTTTGATGTTTCTGATGCTGTAATGAATAGGGAGTCCTCTAAATGTTAAAAATTATGGGAATGGCCTGTTCTTCTTAGTTATTGAGGGTCAAAACTTAATACTTAATGCGCTGTTGAAGAAAGCCAGATAATTTCCGTATCACAAGCAACGACAACTGAGACACAATGGTTATCATGTACACCTGATAGCGATCGTTACTCATAGAAGGGAATATATCCGCCAACCCGCATTGGAGCAGCGTGGTGGATTAAGCTCTGATCCTTCTCATACATGGGGAAAAAAGCCTATGCCTAGCAGTGGGATATTACAGGCTGAAACAAAGCAACGACTACTTTCAAGTGCCTATGATACTACCAGGATTGACTCATTTACGTATTCTCCGAGGTACAATAAGGTACATACGAGAAGATATATCGAGGCCAGAAACAAACAATTTTGTAACAACATATCTGTATATCTGTCCGATATGTATCCGTATATGTCCCGAAAGTGAATCCAACATGCGACCGCTGATCATAAGGTGACTACTGGTAGAACCTCACCAAAATAGTTGCCATGTAGAAATATTATAATTTATTTCGTCATAATGAACATACACTCAAATTTTATTCATTATGGAATGTCCAAGGACACGATTCTTCTCACATCAAACCATCTCCTTGTTCTCAAGTAATGTAACTGATGAAGGCAGCAGATTCAGCATTCGTTCTATTTGATCTAATTTTGTGGGTCAATCTAACCCAATAATACTTACACATTCATTATCTTAAAAGGTATACTTAATAATCGGTTTGACCCTCAATACATATGTGTGTGTGTGTGTAATATATATAAACAAGCTGTGCCCACGACTTCGCCCGCGTGGAATTTAACCAAAAAGTTGTTGTTAAGTTTGCAGAGTTATAAAATAAATAATTTCTAAAATAAAAGTAGCCTAAGTTACTCCTTACATCAGCTAAAACTGCCAGTGAAAGTCCTGTCAGTAATTCAATTGTCAATTGGTTCAGCCGTTTCAGAGATTAGTCGAAACAAACAGACAAACAGACAGACAGACAGATAAAAATTGTAAGAAATGTTATTTTGGTATACGTACCGCGTATCCATCCATACGCATTTAGAAGAAACCGGTTACCTTAATATTACAAACAGACACTCCAATTTTATTTATTTGTATAGATATAGGTGTACACATAATGAGATGGTTTAAGAAGTTATCCTAAGATTTTTTTCGAGTACAGATTAAATTGCATTATTTTCTTTTCTTTTACATGTCTTAGGTGGCAAACAAGAGCATGATCCGACTGACAAGTGAACTATAGTCTGTAAACGCCTTTAACACAAGAAGGCAAGTGCGTTGCCGACCTTACTTTTGTCCCTTTCCATGAGCTCTATACCAATAAAATAAAACAAAGAATATATTTGTGTGACGATGTGTGACCAACGTGATTTATGATTAATATCTTACTAATATGAAGGTTGAACTCGTGTGTTTTGCCTGTAGTCACCACGCTGGGCAGACGGGTTGGTGACCGCAGGGCTGGCTTTGTCGCACCGAAGACGCTGCTGCTCGTCTTCGGCCTGCGTATTTCAAAGCCAGCTGTTGGATGGTTATCCCGCCACCGGTCGGCTTTTTAAGTTCCAAGATGGTAGCGAAACTGTGTTATCCCTTAGTCGCCTCTTACGACACCCACGGGAAGAGAGGGAGTGGCTATATTCTTTAGTACCGTAGTCACACACTACAATGAATAAGTAAGCAATGTACAATAATAATATGAAGGTTTAGTTTTTGAAGAATATGTATTTATGTGTAAGTAGATATGCTTGTACGTACATTTTCGGCCAATTTAATAAATGTAGTGATTAATAGAGAGTTCTGGAAAAAAAATTAAACTTTAAATCTTGTATTTTAGCAATGTAAGTATCAACTAACGCCTTTGAAATCTCTATGATAAACACGTGACACGCTCACTTTTTAATACACGTGCAATGTATTTTTTACCATACATATTTTGAAATAAACTTAATAATTTAACATGACTACCACTAATTAAATAATTGAATTAAACATCTAGTCCATTATGCAGTAATTAGTGACATAATTAATTAACATACACTATGAAAACGGTAATCAGCCAAATTAAAATAATAATTATCTTCTTATATGATAAGAGTTAAAGAAAGGAGTCAGTTTGTTTGAACGGATTAAATTACTAAAGCCTGTTTATTGATGAGTATTAAGCCACAACATTATGATACGACGCATGATGATGAAATACAAATCATAGACAGGGACCAAAACGCCTAGGTAGTCTTGAAAATAATAACAACATATATAGGTACATGTAATATTAATAATAATACATTATTTATGTTATACCCTTCTCATGTATCACGTAGAGGCCTTTGCCTATCAAAAAGACATATACAGGCTAATTAATTTATTCATTTAATAAAGATTTTGTATTAAAAGATAAAATACATGCTAAAATATAGAAATTTGAAACCATGGTTGTAACAACTAATCGATTTAGAAAAACCGTAACTGTACATAAATCATTCAACCCTTAAAATGTAATCTGGTGTATCTTAGAACGGTTCTGTGTCGGCCGCACCGGTAATATTTTAAAATTTCAGACAAAGCTCCGCAGATTTACGATCGGATTGTGTAAATTGGAAAGTTTGGGAAGACATATTGCATCCAACGCCAAATTAATGCCAGGCGCGTTTTTTTTTTCAACAAAAAAAATTTTGATGCCACCATACAGCCGCGTGCATTAAAAACAATAAACATTGTTTCAGTCGTTTGTTTCGTTGCAAAGTTTTTTAAAACCAAAGGCGTTTTATTTTTATTACCTGTGATATTTTAAGATGTATAAAAATATTAAAATTAGGATATAATATTTTAGTGTTTTGTTTTTATTTTTTTGTTGACAGTTACATTCAAGTATGAATAAAGCTTTTTTGTTCCATATTTAAATTTATCTAATTTAAAAATTTAACTATTAAAAAATTTAATTATGTATTGCTATTTTATCTTTAATTTGTTACTATATGTGTAAACAAATAAAAGAAAATTAATCATTCTCGTCGTCATTTTCTGTAAAACAAATTGAAAATAAGAGATAATGAGAATTATATATGAAATACACGCTGTAAAGCGCATCATTTCAGAAATGCCGAAAATTAATAATTATATTACAAAGAGAGCTATCGTCGCTACAACCGTCACTTGAAAATCACTTGACCTAAATTATACTTATAATCAAAATTATGTTTTAAGGCATAAAAATGAAATATTGCTTATAAACTTATATTTAACTGAGGTAGGGCACAGCAGAAATTTCCTGCTCAAAATATGGAGCAGCCCGACTGGGGTAGTACCTCGACCTTACAGAAGATCACAGCAAAATAATACTGTTTTCAAGCAGTATTGTGTTCCTGTTGGTGAGTAAGGTGACCAGAGCTCCTGGGGGGATTAGGGATTGGGTCGGCAACGCGTTTGCGATGCTTCTGGTGTTGCAGGCGTCTATAAGCTACGGTAATCGCTTACCACCAGGTGAGCCGTACGCTTGTTTGCCGACCTAGTGACATAAAAAAAAATAAAAAATAATTCGGGGCACATTAAAATATAACTTTTATTATTCTTAATAATCTCATTTTAATTTAAATCTATACTAATATTATAAAGAGGTAAAGTTTATAACTTTGTTTGTATGTAGGGGGTAATCTTCGCAAATACTGATCCGATCATGAAAATTCTTTCACTAACAGAAAGCTACACTATTTAGGAGTGACATAGGCTATATTTTATTGTAATTGAACAAAAAATTCAGTAAATAAAAAAAGATTAACATATAATATCAAAATGGTAAATAAACTAGCGCCATCTATCGCCACTTAGAAAACAATTTATTAGTCGTTCGACGTTATTAATTTAGTCTTATTTTAGTCTATCGACGAAGTTTTCTCGATTTTTGATAGATGGCGTTGAAGCAACATATTATTTATTTAAGTGCTATAATATTTGTTCTTTAAAGTATGTTATTTGGTTCTGTAATTTAAAATAATAAATACACGGAAGCAACATATTATTTATTTAAGTGCTATAAAATTTGTTCTTTAAAGTATGTTATTTGGTTAATATAATAATAATTAACGCCCAACGAAGTGGGCACGGGTCGGCTAGTAAATGATAAAGGCAGTTCGTTTAACTAATAGTTAGTATAAATATTAATAGATATACATATATATATATATATATATATATAACAGAAATGTATAACCGAAAAGCTGCATTAAACTTACACATAAATAAACATAATTCGGTGCAGAAATGAAATCAATTTGTAATAATCTCAACTGAGGCGCGACAAACGCGCGCTATTAGTGATTTACGCGTCTACGAACTTGAGATATTGCATGCACGGAACGGGTTAATTTGATTATTTGTGTATTTCACGTATCGTATCAGAAATTAAGTATTAAATTTTTTTCATATTTACTGTAACTATTGATTTTCAACGGCTCACTATTATTATTTAACTTATAGAAAACATTTAGAAATTTTATATACGGAAGAATTTATTTATTCTTTCTACCTTTATTTTATTTATTTTATTTTTTATATAGTAATCGTCATGTTAGGATGTAGAACCAATTACCGGAAAACACAGGTTCATCATTTTAGGTAAAAAAAATGTCCTTTTTGATGAAAATAATTTTCTATATCCACCAAAACTACTGTGAAATATGTTCACCTTTGTTTTTTGATAAAAAAGTTATGATCCCGACATATTCTCGGTAACAAGCTATTGAAGCCCAAGTTGGTTCTATACCCTTTGACATACAATGGCTTAAAGTTAACAATTCTAGAGTTATGTCTTAGAACAACAAAACCAAAACGAGGTACGACAGGATTTGGTCAGTAATTCAACGGCGATCGACCGATGCGGTATTGTTAAAATATTTTAACCGGTCCTCATAGGAATGCATTTCTCTTAATTTGCCTTGGTAACCGCGAGGTAAAAAAGAAATCTCTTACCTTTACTTCAAAATCTTTTGCTTTGATAGCACTGAATCATTATTTTATAGTAGTCTTGTTTTATCTTCTTTTAGACTAGAAGTAAGACTTCCGTACATCGTAAGAAAAAACACGAATCGATCTGGAGCCTTTTCAGCATATGTTTTCTTCTGGAGTAGACACTTGATTATAAAGCGAGATTGGTTGATTGTTTTCATAGTAATAAACATACATATTTGATAAGAACACCTGTTAAACCATGGTTACTATATTAACATCTTTGATTATGTTTGCTGCACCAGCTAGGTTATATTGCAAAGATTCCATAAAGCTTAACAAAAGGATTAAATTTTCAAGCAATGCGTATTATATTACGGCGCCAAAAGGTGGACTAATGACGGGAATAGTCCACAAGTTGTAAATCAGTCAACGTGATATGGAACCGACTATGTTTGAAGTCTATCTTAAAACTGATATCGGATAATTTACGAGAGAGCGAAAGCATCCAACATTGCCTGTAGAATCAGAAAATTGAAGCGGCAGTGAGCTGGTCATCTGTATAGCAGGATCGATGACTGCTGGAGAAAATATGCCCTGGAGTGAAAGCTGTGATTTGTCACACGGAAAAATTAGGTATCTTACGGACAGCTGGACCGACGATCTGCGAAAGATCGACGGCTGAGCTTAGACGAGAATTGCGGCCAACCGAGGCGCAAAATTGACGATACCTATGTGCAGCTGTGGACAGCGATAGGCCAAAGCAAAACGATCAGGTATGATCAGGATGTAAGGTTAGGTTTCGAAAATTTTCTTATATCTGTTGGACGTATTAAAAAAAATTAACAGAAATATCTTGCAATGTGAGGGGAAGTTTAAATCTCTCAGAGTAAACATGTATCGTTACGCCGTCTACGAGACTCGATCTCGTAAAACTTCTCCTGTGGTACTTATTTAAGATTGGATTTGTTTGTGACTATTTCCGAGTATTGCAGTTTGTATTGGAGTTTTTTTTATATGTTTATACCATTCATTATTGACTATAAAGTATTCCAGTTTAGTACACTTAGTAAAACGAAAGCGGAATTTTGGTAACAATTTCCTTCTTTTAAAAATTCCGTGTCGAACTACGTTATACAAACTTTTTACGCGAAGTCAAAGATACCACCTAAAACCTTTTGTCAATCTTTTAGCGATAAATAGTGTATTGTACTGACTTTGAGTAAATTTTTTATGTTATCTGGATAAATAATTTATATGTTGAAAAATATAATTTTTAGCACACAATTTAGACATTAAAAAGAAAAAAATAATAATTTAAGACTGTCAGCTTTCGATACAAAATTGTAGATTTTGTTTTTTGTTTACAAACTTCACACAATTTATTTATACGTGTAAACTTTTTCACAGCTAAGTTCACAAGGAATCCTTTGCAAGGAATAAACTAGGAATGACTGAAACTTATAAGTAAGCTGGGATTGTAGTTAACGCCACCTCCGAGTAAAATTGCTAATGAAAAAGTTTGGAATCCCTTGCGAATTGTTAGTGCGGCGTGTTAAGAAGCTGTATTTGTAGTGATATTAGTTTCATAATAACAAAATGAAGAGCTGTAGTTACTCATGCACTATTTATGCACTACAAAGTTTTATGTTTACTTCAAAATGTAATCAATACAAATAAAAATTATTATAAATATTTATTTATACATTTATATTTATTATTTATAAGTATGTTTATCGAAAAAAAAAGGAACTATACCAGTCGGCTATTACCTATAACACAAGCATTAAGTAGCTTACTTTAGGAACAGACGACCGTGTCTGCTGTGTAGATATTTATTTATTATTTATAAATGAATCAAATGTGTTGCTACCGCTCCAGACGCTGCGTTGGCGCAATGGTCACAGTACTGGTTTGTAGCTGTTGCGCTGGCGGTTGCGGGTTCGATTCACACACACGACAAACATTTGTATTGGTCATACAGATGTTTGAGGTGGTCTGGATGTTTGTGTAGTCCTTGTGGGTCTCCTCACCGTGCCTCGGAGAGCACTTTAAGCCGACGGGCCCGGTTGTTATCATATACACCTGATAGCGAACGTTACTCATAAAAGGGAATATATCGGCAAACCCGCATTGGAGCAGCGTGGTTGATTAAGATCCTTCTCCTACATGGGGAAAAAGGGCTATGCCCAGTAGTGGGATATTACAGGCTGAAGCAGTATAAAATCAAAAATAATTATATTAAATAGGCTTCTCAAAAGCACCTTCGAATCGTCATTTTACAAATTACAGCTACCACCGATTTGGAATGTACATTCTGCAGTGCAGATTCGGGAAGAAATTCCGCAATTATTCATTAAAAAAATAAACTGTTTCAATGTAAAATAGGTACAGGCTGAAACGTTGCTAAGCGTAAAACTCGAGAACGGTTGTATTGAGTTGCGAATTGCGTTACCTAATACTTTGTACAAGGTACTTACGGAATGAAAAGTAATGAAAATTATGAAAAAAATTGGATAATTTAGGAAAACGTACGGTTAATGTAATATACAATAGAAAAATTATGGGAAATAAAATCGTGTGAACAACTGACGCTGACGTTCAGTGACACTGAGAATGATGTTTTACAAAACTTTTAGCTATTCATTTAAAGATACAGTCACAGAATAAGTCAGGATTTGATTTTTAGTGTTTTATTACTTTAACTGATCTTAATTTGATTCATTTATACAAAATTTTACATTTTAAATGACACATTAATCGTTTTTAAGAAGTTAACTCCAGTTGTGTTGGACTTGATATACACAGTTTTTTTTTTATAATTCACGCTGTACTTCTAAAAAAGTCGACATCAAAGAGAAAAATATCTTCTTTACAACAGATTATGCAGGTCTTTTTTCTAAATTTTTGTTAAGAATTTTCATACTAATTATCTGTCTTTATCGATTCGTAAAAACCCTTGACTGAACCAACATAAGTTTTGAAAAAAATTTGAGTTTATAAGATTCTGCATAGATTTAAGAAATACATAATTTATATTATATGTAATAAAAGTTCCTTTATTATTTCACTAATTATTTATTTATTGAATTAAATTACAAAAAGTGATATCAACGGAGAAAAAATATATAGCGCAATGAAAATATGTAAATTATTAATTGTTGACATAAATATACTAATACGAATGAGGTTTGACATAAGGACATTAAAAAGTTTTTATATTTGTGAGTTATTCTATGTTATTCAAATACAGTGTGGATAACTTTACATAATAATATGTAAAGTGGAATATGATTATATGACTAGTAAAACTAACACTTTATTTAAACTATCTAGACTTTTGGGTCCCCTACCCAAGTGGTGTCAAGTACTGCTGCTATTAGTTGTTGAGATGGGAGTAGGGGTGGTAATATTAGTGGGAATGGGAGTAGGGGTAGTAATAGTGGTGGGAGTAGGGGTAGTAATAGTAGTTGTAATAGTTGTTGTCGTATAAGATGGATTACCGCTACTTGTTGTTTTTAAGGTAGATCTTGCAGTGGTTAGTTGGTCAGTTCTTATAGGCGTTTTGTTTTCACATCCAACATATATATTGACTGATATTGGTTTGTTGTATGGAGATTGTAGACGGAGAACTAGATATTTATGTCTAAGACCTCCTCTTATCACTTCCACTGCAGGGCCCCGACCTATACCAAGACGATCAACCACTCTGAAATACGTTATCTGGAATGAGTATTAGAGTTATTATTACTATTTTAATATGTATTTTTAACGTTAGTATTTGACGAAAAGTGGTTATATCAAACGTTGAAAAATTCGGGTATTTTTAAATGAAATATCTATATTATTTAAATTTGTATGTTTGAAGATAATTTTAACCTTAGAAGTTAAAAAATTAGAGAAATCTTCTAGAAGTTATTCCTTGCTCTCAGTAAACTTTATTCCGAAGTGTATAATGATTTTACGACGCATAATTTCAAACAGGTAAAATAATGCTTTATTTGTTATTTTGATCTTGCCTTCGTTTTATTTCATTAAAACGTTTTTACTTGAAGTAACTTCCGATTACGGAAGTAAAATTAGAATCTCTTCAAAATGAAATGGAACTTTACACTTAACAAACTAACTTTAATCTGATATTAGCATCTAAAATTAGTCGGTTTATCTTTATGTTAGAAACATTATCAATTCTTGTTTATAAGCTATACTTGTAAAAATTTAATGGTGTTGGGCAGTAATCAAATTCGTTACAAGAAAAAAACAAGTGTAATATAAAACACATTTGGTTACTGTTAGAAATGAATGTGTCAGAGATATACAACCCGTAGTAGCAACGATCATATTCAGTCACACAATAACGCGCTCTTTTGATTGGACGGCATAGTGTAGAAGATACTACAATCATTTCGATAATAGTTATTCCTAGAACGGTTTTTTTGGGAATCCGCTAGAGCTATAAGATATTTACGCTATGACCTCAGACGTAAGACAAAAATCAGAACACCGTCTGCATAACTGATCCATCTGGATCCGTCTGGATCAGTTATCACAGAAATGTCTAAAGTACAATCAACGTCTGAGTAGACTTTTGATCAAGCGTTGTCTAACTGATCAGCTTTAGTAGCGTAATAAGTTTTTGCTATGGACTACAACTATTGTTGTTGAGCATTCATTAAATTTCACAAAATACCAGCTGTGCCTTTGAATAAAGGCGTTGATTTTGCTGTTTGTTTCCCCAACATGGCTAGATGTAAAATTATTCGCTAGCTAGTGAGCTAGTCACCAGTAAATAACTTGGTGTGCGAGAAAAGTTAAATATTGTTTCAGATTTATTGAAAATGTGTGTTGATAAACTATACTTAAAAAAAGATGTCGTAAAATAAAGAACAGATTACCGGGCAATTGAAAACTCTTCCATATTTAGCATATACCGATCTATATGGCGCTCTATCTTTATAGAGTCGGTCTTGAGCAACTAGGAAATCATTTTCTTTAAACATACCAGAGTAAAAGTCACAATAACAATTACAAATGAAAATCATAAAAGATATCACATGTATATTCATATTGATCACTTTTGTTACGAGTATTTTTAATCATAAAGAATTTTAATTCAACATATGATAAGATGTGGTAAGAAATTATTTTTATAGCTAATCGTTATTGGATTTTAAATTTTTATGTGATTGATTTTTTATGTCATTGTGTATTTGTTCGTTTTTCCTTAAGAATCGATTTTCATATAAGGCCCCTGGTATTAAAAAGGATGAGGAGTAAAATATAGTGAACGAATGACCTCATTACGTTTCTCGTAACGCCGCAAACGGTACCATAGCATATGGATTTCTGCAAAACTAGGAACATCACAAGTGCGTTCTCGACTCTAACTAGAACTCTGGCTACAATCTTCCACCAGAGTACATTACTTCGAGAGGTCATCTCTTGAGAGTAATATTGTTCGGCTGTCAACTTTTGTAATGTTAAAGTACTTTCCCAGTCAGGCTGCTGTAGATTTTGAGAGATATACTTCATTTCGTGTCCTACGTCATCAAAGGCTTATATCAAGTTTTTTTTCGTAATTGACCAGCTTTGATAGTACTGAACATATTTTGATATATCTTCTCTAAATTTTGTAGAAGTAATACAAAAACATAGTTAGTATTTTTTAAGTACTTTGGGTATGTTTTTTAAGTACTTTGTTTTTCACATATTAATTCTAGCAATAACATAATAAAATCGAATTTTTTAGTATTAAAAATATACTTATTCTAGAGCTAGAAACAAAACGTTAGAAATAAAACGATTTTACCGCAGATCCTAACAGACTTCTGTTCCTAATGACCAAATTTAAAGAAAGCCTTCTAAACGACTGACACTTAACTTACAAAACGTTGAAAATTGAGATTGATTCCTTTCATTCGCTGTCGACTTCGTCCAATGACTTCTTAACTGAGCAATTTAAACTTTGTCAATAAAACTTTAAGTATTTACCAGAGTAGAAAACAATTACTTATCTTATTACTGACTACATTTCAAAGCGATACTAAATTACCAAGAATTAAAAGTGATTTTTGAAATAATTTAAATCATTAGACAATAGGGATACTATTTTGTACACTATTTGTTAATTACCGTTGCCGTGTGGTGTCGGCCGAGTAGAATAGCACCACACCCTTTCTTCCCGTGGGGGTCGTAAAAGATGACCGAGGGATAAACCTGGCTCAAAATCATCAGGGTCCTAGAGAAGAAAAACTTCATTTGAAACCTGGAATGGGGTCTCCGTCCAGCATTCGTGACATAGCGCTAAAATGCGAAAGACTCCTGCAGCCGAACTGACTCCACACGTATTGACTCGTCGTTCCTGCGGGCCTAGCCAGTGAGGTAGACAGGGTGGCGCAGATTCTAGGCAACTCTGCGTTTTCCTGAAGAGTGTCCTAGGTGACAAACTGTCGGTCTGACACTGTCTAAATCATCTGCAATCGACGGACTAAGGCCAATGAATTTGTTAATTATTTGAATAGGTTGTTAAGTTTCATGTGGATATTAATAAATAAATGATAGGATATAAACCTCAATAACTTAAAGATTTTATATATTATTTTATAATGGAAATAGCGCATACGGTAGACGTTGTCCTGCGCGGAATAGTATCTTCACATTACAGTCATGTGATATACAGACACCAGCGTCACCTACCGGGTCCAATTGTGATATCAAAGTGTCTATAAAACTTATTGAAATAAACAAAAAAGTTTCAACCAAATCAGGCTGGACAGCTCTTTTAGTAAACGTGAGACAAACACACGCACATAATAATTATATATATATTAAGATACATTTGTCCTCATATTTATAAAATTTTTGAAGAAAATATAACAGATATCGTCTCTAGTAAACCTTTTCTAAAATAGGAAGGTCGACACAAAAAAAAAAAACAAATTAAAACTCGACCCGCATATTCGCTTTTAGGCTATTTTCGTGAAAAATTCGAAAAATACGTGTAACAAATTCATTCTCTAAATAGGCGATTATTAGTAAAAATATTGATGTACGTATGGTTTGGTAAATTATTATTTGGATTCTTTTCACATGTAACAATAATAAAGTAAGTATACCAATAGGAAGTAAATTATAAAATATAACAATAAAAGCAATTTCGCGACTAGAGAAATTACTGTCTCTTGAAACATGTAGGATATTGAATTTAAATTTTAATCCTGTGAAGGAATATTGAAGCAATTTAGTCAAAGCACAACTCGCTATTAACAAAATTGAAATTTAAAAAAAGGTAACAGCTTTTCTATACATAAAACATAGTTATTTATTTTAAAATTTTGCGCTCGTATGAGGCCCTAAAAGGAAATACTTACAAAGTCTCATACAAGTGAATCATTTTAAAAAATTTACTTTAATGTTTGATATGATTTTTATGTTTTCACCCCATTATAAAATCTCTTACATGAAAATTCACTTAAAAATGTTATTATGTTGTAACTTAAGGTATTCGTCTAATAATATTGAAAATATTCAGAATAGAATTTACCGATCATTATGGATATCAGGCATTACCCTCGGACCCTTTTCAACGAAATAGACCCATTGCTTTGTATTTCCCCGAAATTGATTTTGCATTATGAGCCTTAATCTTCAATGAATGTTCGTCCGTCTGTAATGATTGATACGTATTTATTCCATGCTATGAGTATCGTTTAAAACTGTTGACAATTTCTAAATCCATTTAGATTATAATTTTGTTTGAAATATTAAATTCGAAATGTATGAACTTCATACGTTGGCATAAAACTCGTTTTATCGTTGAAATAAAATGTCACCGGGCTCAAAAAACTTATCTATCACAATAAATAAAATTGGAGTGTCTCTTTGTAATATTAAAATAACCGCTTTTTACTAAATGCATATGTATAGATGTATACACGGTACATATATCAAAATAATATTTTTTATAATTTTTGTCTGTCTGTCTGTTTGTTCCGCCTAATCTCTGAAACGGCTGAGCCTGGTCGTTTTGACGGGACTTTTACTGTCAGATAGCTGATGTTATAAAGAGTAACATAGGCTACTTTTATTTTCGAGATTTATTTATTTTATAGCTCTGCAAATTGAAAAATGATTATTTTTTAATTGCTGGCACAGCTGCTAGTTTCTACATAGTAAACTGCATTTAGTCATATCAAACTCCAAACTAAATTATTTAAAATGATTCACTTGTATAAGACTTTGAAAGTCTTCCTATTAGGGCCTCACACAAGCGCAAAATTTTAAAATAAATTACTATGTATAGAAAAGTTGTTACCTATTTTATTTAATTTAAATTTTGTTAATACCAAGTTGTGCTTTGACTCAATTGCTTCAATAATCCTGCACAGGATTGAAATTAAAATTCAATATCCTACATGTTTCAAAAGAAAGTAATTTTTCTAGTCAGAAAATTGCTTTTATTCTATTAATCAAGCTGAGAATAAAAGCCCGAGTGCTAGTAAGCATTAGAACAATTGTTTCAAGCGTCAAATAATGGGTAATTATTACTTAGAAAGCGCTCTAGTGCTTGAGTGTTCTTAGATCTTATGGACGGTATTGTCGGAGAGATTCGATGTGTCTTTGAGAGACTGCTGAGTAAAAGTGATTGTCTATATCATTATGGTGGCGGAGTGTATGCGAAACAATGCTATGAACATTACATCAATATGAACATGATATGAACATTACTCTTTCTTTTTTTTTAACTAAACTTTCCAGCTGTCACGGTCAGTAACACTATGATTTAAGCTTTGGCTTGTAATATGTTGTGTTGTTTACCCTTTTTGAAGTGAAACAGCAACGTTTTGATGAAACGGCAACGTTTTGATGAAACGGCAACGTTTTTGTCGATGGCGCTGGAACGGAAATCTAAAAGCTTTAAATTTGTATAAAAATAAACGAGACTTAAAAATTAGTTTGTCAAAGAAGTTTAACTTCTGATACGTGTATTTTGTACGCACGCACTTTTTTCTCTTTGTTTGTTTGTTTTTCTCTTTCTTTGTGTTTATTTTAAAAAATCAAGCGCTTTGATTGCTGGTGCAGAACAGAAGCATTGGGTTCGTCCCTAGCAAGACATATGATATAAATATAATATACGTTCATTTTTTTTACTAAAACAACCTACGAATCCGTTGTTACCACTTAAAATCAATATTCAAAAGAACACTTAAAAAAATCTTTTTTTTTATGACTGGATGGCAAAAAATACTATGGTATATTAAAACTCTTTTAGGATGAACACCTTTTAACAACTTGTAGTGTTCCTTCAAGCTTTCTACTTTAGGAATTGTGGGTTCGATCGCAGCCTTGAGTTTTGCTGTATGTACATTTGTTTTGCATTTACATTTAATAAAGAAAATATGAATATCATTCGTATCCTTTATTGAAATAGACTCTGCGTGCATGTCAAAAATATATTTTATATGAAAAAAAAAAAAACGTAAGAGATCCTTTATTTCTAAAAGGTAAGCATTATCCATACAAATAGCGATTTTAAATAAAATTCTCAGTTTCACTAAGCTCATAGTGTTATTACAAACATAATTTTAAGATTTATAAGTGTTTTTTTTTTAATTATAAAATTACTAAAATTGATTTTGGTTATTCTTAGAGATGTTAATGCACTACTTTCAAATTTTCGCTAAACGCATGTTACAGAATAAATAAAAATCAAATGCAAAATAAACGAAATAACATCTGCCTGAAAATTCTTAGCCACATATTGTACCGTGTAAATATTTTTCCCTTTAAACTTCATATATGCGAGTAAAAATCGCGGTCTTCGTCTCGACCTGCATAGGAATTGTAGCGAAATATTCATTTCACAATGGCAAGCGACGCAGGTGCCGACAAGAGGCGAAATTGGAAAATTTTATTGGATTATCCTATTCCTTATTTACCTTTCTTAGATAAGAGTTATTTCGGCTGTTGATGTATTTTTATTAGAGTGTTAAAGGCTCTAAAGGGACAAAATTGACATATGTAGTTTATAACGATTAAAAAAACTTTATGGCACTTTTTGGTTTTGTATAGAAGTTCTATACGTGCAATATAATACGCGTACATAGAATAATCATTATCATATAATAATATTATATAATATTAATAGTAATCATATTCATATATTTAAAATTAATTTTCGTTTATGTATAGATTAACACTTTTTCAATTTGAATTAAAATATTGTAATTTCATTTTGAATTTCATTTCATCTTTTTGTCTATTTTTTTTTAAACAATCTTTTTATTTGTTCAACTGAACAGATGAATATAAAATGTATTATGATTGTCTGTTTATCTTTAGAATGACGATAAGAAGATGAGGGAGAAGGTACATTTATTCAGGGTGAGAAAATGTTTTGTTTGTTATGGGATTTTTGCATTTAATTGTGTGAAAACGAATGTTTATCAGCACCGTTTTCTTAAATTTCTATTTTTCTTTTTAGCACAGTTTTAAGATCATATACAGTTGATTGTATTTTACCAATATTTATTGAATAGCATATGTCTTTTTTTTGTTCTATCTTACTTTTGTTCCGACAATGGATTCGTGGATCAAGAACAATAAAAGCGATATTTGACCTTTTTAATAAATGAATAAATTTTTCGATTAGAATGACTTTTGACGGTTAATTTATATTTTAATTCAGTTTCCTGTGATAAACAAGGTAGCCAGAGCTTCTAAGGATGAATTGTGTTAACAGCGGCGGTAGAGTCGGCAACCCGTATGCGATGCGTGATGTTATAGGCGTTTGTAGGCTACAGTAACCGCTGATCATTAGGTACACAGTAGTACTTACTAAACTTTGCATACAGTCTGTTAACAACGGACACAACTTGAGTTTGCATTTAATTTGCAACTCGTAGTCAAACAATTGACAGTTAACAGTAAACATAAGTAAGATCACAGCTAAATAATACTGTTTTCAAGGTAGGCGCCTATAAGTTACGGTAATCTCCTACCATCAGGTGAGCCGTACGCTTATTTGTCGACCTAGTGATATAAAAAAAGCATTTTGCAGTATTAACTCAATATAACTTATAATCTGACGACAAATAACTGATGTATTTTCGCATGGTATGAGTTAACAGTTGGAAGCGTGTAACTACCTCACTGACCAAATCGTTAAACAACTTGTACCAAAGCCAAGTGCGCGGCTTTTCAAAGTTAGATGAGAGAATTTCCGAAATACAAATTTTAGACACTTAGACGTTAAATGCATTATGTATATTTAAACCTGTGCAACGAATTTCTTCTCTTCCTTTTTGAGAAATATTTTATTTCCTTCTATCCACGTAGTTATTTTCTCGTAAAAGGTACGAAAATTTTTGCTAGAACGAAACAATTTTGTTAGTTGAATATTTGTCACCGTGCTAATTTAATATTGTCAATCATATATTGTCAACATGTCATAAATTATCGTTTGTTTAACTTTGGTATAATGTTACAGATATGATGATGTACCTACCTACTTTGAAACGTGCTTATTTTAATGTACTTAATTTTATTGTATTTGAGACTCTAATTTTGGTTCAGCATATAATCATCGTTTTATTTTCGTTAAAGGATTAGCATTAAAATATTTAAAAAAAAATTAAGTTTTATTATAGCTGTATGTAAGGCAATGTTTGTTTTTAATAATATTCAGCAATTTTTTAATAAAACAAAAATCTGTTTTTAATCTATATCAAAGCGTACCCTAAATATATATAATTCTTTAATATTATTCACAAAGGGATGAGGATATTTGAGGCAAATATTTTCGAAGGCAAATAAGGCTGAGCAATATTTACCCGTGCCTAATGTTCCTGGTATTATTAAAGATTTTTGTATTTTTGCCCTGTAGTTAATAAGCCTAGGTTATTATTGTATTTATAAAACGTTATTTATATGCGAACAGTGTTCCTGTATTATAATTATTTCGACATTAGTTACATAATTATGTATATGTAACGTCTATACTTAGTGATGTCAATTCCATAGTCATTGTTAAGTTTTAAATTATAGTACTTGAAGTTTGGGGACAAACCAAATGAAAGACAAACTCAGATCATGAAGTTTTGGATGCATGGACGCACCCGGAATATATATCTTAGTAAAATATATAATAAATATCTTTTTCAAAATTTAGAGCAGCTGCTCCATAGAACATTGGATAAAAGACATCAGCCAAAGACATTGCTTTTGTGTAAGTATTATGTGTTTCTGTAGCAAGGTAATCAAAGCTTCTGCGGGGGCGTCTCGAGAATACGGTAACTGATTGCCATCAAGCTGACGCTTATTTGCCAACCTAGTAGTGATATGTATGCATACATGGCATAGTCAGTTTATATCGATAAGTACTAGTGATATTTGATAGCCATGGATTGTACCTGTTGCGCTGGGGGTTGCGGGTACGATCCCCGCACATGACAAACATTTGTATTGGCCATACAGATGTTTGCCGTGGTCTGGGTGTTTGTGCAGTCTTTGTGGGTCTCCCCACCATGCCCCGGAGAGCACGTTAAGCCGTCGGTCCCGGTTATTATCATGTACATCTGATAGCGATCGTTACTCATAGTAGGGAATATATCCGCCAACCCGTATTGGAGCAGCGTGGTGGATTAAGCTCTGATCCTTCTCCTACATGGGGAAAGAGGCCTTTGCCCAGTAGTAGGATATTACAGGCTGAAGCGATGGTGCTAATTGAGTTAATAGCGATAATTGAGTTACTAGCAATAACTGAAAAATCACTCTCCAGATCTCGGACCAATATAAATCGAAAAAAAAAACAAGCATCAGCTTTCGAATAGAAAATATCAGAATCGGTAACACCCAGTAAAAAGTTACGAGCTACACATAAAAATAAAAGTACAGTCAATTCGAGAACCTTCCTCCACATTTTTAGAAGTTAGTTGAAAACGGTAAATAGCTTTGTAATAAGCCACAATAACAGATGATAACAAAATTTCCTGTTGAGGATGTTTTTCTCCACATTTAAAAGTGCATCAAAAAATGCACCCTCATGCGTGTTAGCCACTTCCCATTCGCTATCGTCGGTCCCGGAGACATCTATTGTGATTGGAAACATATGGCGTTGAATTTTATTCTATGACGCCCTTGTTTTTGCCAAATTTTAATTGAAAATATTAATTTCAAAATTAATTTATGCTCTGTGTAAATAAATATATACAAATCATAAAAATAAATGCAATAAAATATAATAATGATTAAGAAACAGTAATCGACTTGTTAAAATGAAAATACACTAGCCAAAGGCACTTGTCTCTCTAAGGACATAGGTAACATAACTATTTACATACCTACTTACTGATGCAGAACACAGCAGGACAGTGGTACAGTCAAAAACTGTAAAATATAAGTAATATGAAATAAAAGTTAGTTCAAAAATTCTTAAATGCGGTGAAATATACGAATATTATCCGTGTGTTTTCGATCGAGGGAGGGAAATTGCTTATAAATAAATACATTAATGTAAAAGCCGGATTTGAGAGTGATAATGCGTCCCTGACTCATTGTGTGATGTGCCACAGAGATGTGCCTCACATTTGATTTATTACACGTTGAACTTGTGCTGTGTGGCTACGGCACTAAAGAATTTAGCCACCCCCTCTCTTCCCGTGGGTGTTGTAAGAGGCGACTAAGGGATAACAAGGTTCCACAACCATCTTGGAACTTAAGAAGCCGACCGATGGCGGGATAACCATCCAACTGCTGGCTTTGAAATACACAGGCCGAAGACGGGCAGCAGCGTCTTCGGTGCGACAAAGCCAATACTGCGGTCACCAACCCGCCTGCACAGCGTGGTGACTATGGGCAAAACACATGAGTTCACATTATTTTTGGCGTAAACTTGTGGAGGCCTATGTCCAGCAGTGGACTGTATAGGCTGTAATGATACGTTGAACTTAGATTTTTTTTCGCTTTGTATAACGTATTATATGTACACGTATTAGTTGTCCGTTCTCTTGGTAGTTGGACTTTAACTGTATCCTTAGCTTAAAACTTTAATATTGGCAAGTAACGGTTTTGCTAGTCGGAGTTCAATGTTACTTGCATAAAATTACGTGTAGGATTTCCTTGTGTAATATACATTAATATTATTATGTGAGTTTGTTTGTTAGTTTTACATGTGTTAAGAAAACTTTTTGTCTTGTAATTATTACGTTGAGTAGAAAGCCTATTAATTTAAACATATTATAGACTACCAAACTGTTGATGAGTGGAAGATTTAGATACATAAAAATGAAACACCGGAATGTACGTTTTTAGGGTTCGTACCCAAAAGGGTAAAAACGGGACCCTATTACTAAGACTTCGCTGTCTGTCCGTCCATCCGTCCGTCTGTCGGTCACCTGTATCTCAAGAACAGCTAGACAATTGAAATTTTCGCAAATTATGAATTCTGATGCCGCTATAACAACAAATACTAAACAAAATAAAATTAATATTTAAGGGTAGCAAAATATAAAAAAAACGTCATTTTTTGTCTATTTTTGCTCGATATCAATAGTAATAGTAACAGGACATAGGCCTTCACAAGTTCGCGCAAAAATGGCGTGAACTCATGGGTCAACTTGTTAAATATAAACAAAAGTATTAGAATTTATATCAGTTAATTCTTTTTGACATGCAGTAGATATTAAAATAAAATTTTGAATAAATACTCATTTATTCACGTTTTCGCTTCAGCCGATCGCAGTCCACTGCTTGACGTAGGTCTCCCAAGTTTGTACCAATCTTCCCGGTTCTTCGTAGTCCCCATCCAGTCCCCACCGGCGATCTTACGTAGATCGGCCCAGGGGGCCGGAGGGTGTCCCATATTGCGCTTGTCAAGACGCGGTCTCCACTCCAGGACACGTCACAACAGAGGTGACGAGCCCACCGCCACTTCAACTTGCTTATTTTACAGGATGTGCCACTTACTGTTGTTCCCTCGTGGATAGTCTTATCTCTGATTATATCTATGAGAGAGACCCCAAGCATAGCACTTTGAATCTGTGGACTAGTCCCTTTGTCAGTGTCCACGTCTCACACCGCATGTCAAAATATGTGTACGTTTTATACTTTTAAAATTACATACAAATGTGTGTCGCAAACGATTTTGCACTAACGAATTTACTGCGTTCGCATTCATTGCGTGATGGATTACACTTGTTAATCTACACACTATGATTGAGGTCAATTTGCACGTGATTAATTAACACCCTGTTATATGATTTTACTAATTCGAATTTTCGATATTTTAACAGATATTTTAATATATATTCTAACTATACCCTTTAAATAATATTACTCTAATTCAATTCCTCGTAGGTAAACAAAATTTTTAACTAACTTCAAAAATAGGATGAGGTTTTCTATTGGATGATATTTTTGTTTTTTTTTTTTTTAATGTTAGTAGTATTACTTGTAAATATATATTTGAAGTCAGTTATATTTCGTTGGCGAGCAAACACAATTATTAATGAGCGTATAATTGATACATAACCAAAGAAGTGTTAATATAGTTTAAAGTTTCAAGTAGTTTATAGTAGTAGCAATAAAATATTAAATTGGACTTGGAAAAAGTAATTTTTGATTTTGATTTTCTGATTTTGATTTTGACTTTCTCATTAGTTATAAAATTATGCAGACTGTTAAAATTACTCAATTATCAAATTGTATTAAACTACGTTACTTCAATCGAGACATTGTTATAACTGTATAAGTTTTTATGTAAATACTTTATATATATTAATAATCGATTGCTCACTTGTTCAATACAATGATTGATAGTTCCCAAACTGCCGTGTTCATCCATCAATATCTACAGGGTGATTGAGGACTCGCTTGACACGCGATTAATTCACATTCTAGTGAACTGTTTATCAACTTTCATCGGCTTCGTGAAGGTTTCATACGTTATATGTCAACACTTTGCGTTTGTTGTTCAAATGCTACTAAAAAAATGTACTATACTTACTTGAGAAATAAATTATAATTAATGATTTGAAACTTTTACAAAATTTTCTTTCGTTATCATTAAAAAAAATAATTGCGTTTGCAGGCAAACGAAAAAAACCGACTTCAAGTACATCGAAAAGTAATACAACGTATTTAGGTCGACGAAAAAATAGTCAAGTAACTACGCGTTATCAAAGATTACCCAAAAAGTAGTTATTAGATCTCAATAAAATTTAAATTTGACCACATGATAAACATCAGCTTTTAATTAAATTAAAAATTATCAAAATCGGTACACCCAGTAAAAAGTTATGCGGATTTTCGAGAGTTTCCCTCGATTTCTCTGGGATCCCATCATTAAATCCTGGTTTCCTTATCATGGTACAAAACTAGGTAGGTACAAAACCTTTCGAACAAAAAACAATTATCAAAATCGGTACAGCCAGTAAAAAGTTATGCGGTATAATACAACGTAAGTCGATGAAAAAAGCGTCAAGTAAAAACGCATTATTAGATATAAATCGAAAAGTAGTTGTTAGATCTCAAATAAATTTAAATGGGATCAATTGACACACACCACCTTTCGATTAAAAAAAAATTGTCAAAATCGGTCCACCCGGTCAAAAGTTCTGATGTAACATACATAAAAAAAATACAGTCGAATTGAGAACCTCCTCCTTTTTTGGAAGTCAGTTAAAAACTAAATAAGAATTATGTAAGACATATAAAAATTAAAATTAACCATGTCTTATATTTTTATATCAAAAATAGCCTTTAACAGTTTTAAGCTCTAAGAAGGAGAGGTGAAGGATACATACATCCAAGACTGAAAACACATGGAGAAAGAGGCCTATGCAGCCCAGCAGTCGGATGTAACAGGCTGCATCGTAAATATCCATCTCGAACGGGAACTGAACCCGCAAACCATCGGTTTTTAGACTCGTACATATTACACGCAACTCTACACATAACACATAAACATATAACACATAAACATATAACGCAATAAAAAATAACCGTGCTTTAGACCACACAACTGAAGTAAAACTTTTGCACAATAGCCCTGCACCGTGTCTTAGATATACAAAACGTAACTGACTCTGAGAGACGGAAAATGTGTGCCCGCACTTCTATCTCTTGCTCTGTTCACTTCGCTCGATCACACTTTTCTTAACACTCTTGTCACGCATTCACCAGCTTACTTCCCGAGTTAAGCGTGCGTAAAAAAGTTATACTTCAAAAAAAAAATTTCGAAATGAATGCGGTGTCTTGATATCGATCACGTACTGGGTCATTTCGGTCATGTCATTTCGATCTCATCGCAACCACGGTTCACGTAACTGGCCTGAAATATGGAACATATCTAGAAAAAGTGGTGTAGAAGTATCAACGACATTTTTGTTTCAAAAGTAACTAGTTCTTCGTCTTTAATTAATTGTAAATAACGTGACCTTCTAAACACTCTCATACCCATCATATACATAAAAATACATAAAAAATTTGTGTCACGATGTATGTTCCAGATAAACTCCGAAAGTACTGAACCAATTTTTATTAAATTTTGTGAGCATCTGTAATTTGGTCCAACTTAAGAGATAGGGAGATAAGGGTAGGTTTTATCTCGATTGGACCCGGTAGGTAGCGCTGTTATCGGTATGTAGGCAATCAAATTTGGTAGCTGTTTTCCGGGCAGGACAACGTCAACCGTGTCCGCTAGTGTGTTATAAAACCATAAATGTTTTTATTTTAAGAATCATTTTTATTATATCCTTCAAATGTGTTAAATTTTTGAATATATCATTTGCCACCATCAAAGTGTCTTAGAATAAAAAAACACATACGTATAAAAATAAAGTTTTAAGTCTTACTATGTATGAGACCAAAATCGAGGGCAACAACTAGTGTTTATATAAAAGACTAACTTTCAAACTTGTACGCAATTGTGTATGCTTTTTAAAAATATTACACACTTTTCTTGCAATTTAAATTTCTATTCGATTTCGTCCTTTTCTTCCGCAATCAATATTTTTACTAAAGATTTATAATAAAGAATACGTTTAATAAATAATGAAAATCTATACCTTAAGAACGCTGACAACAAAATTACGCTTCATTCCCTTGTAAAGAGGGCTTAAACAATGGCCTCGTGACATTTCTTTGTTAAGCGCGACACAAACAACTTATAATTCTTGATATTTATTTATTATTAGAAACAGAAGTAGTCTTCACTTATCCGTTATAATGATAAATAAACAGCGTCTTGTTTTACTTCAGCTATTATAAGTACTAAGGTTCAATACCAATATATTTAAAGTTGATATTTTGTCTGCTACACTAGCTATGGCCCATGGTTTAGCACTCGTTAATTTGAGGAAAAAATAGCCTATAACCTGCCCTGGTATATGGACTATCCAGCACAAAAATAATTTTTCAATTCCAACCAGTAAGTAGTTACTGAGATTAGCGCGTTTAAACAAACTAACAAACAGATAAACTTTTCAGCTTTATAGTATTAGTATAGACATAAAAAAAAATGAAAGAAAACGCGACTTGGATGACCACGTGGAATTTAACAAAAAACTTATTGTTCAGTTTGCAGAGTTATAAAATAAATAAATTTCTAAAACAAAAGTAGCCTAAGTTACTCCTACTACATCAGCTTTCTGCCAGTGAAAGTCCGTCAAAATCGATCCAGCCGTTTTAGAATTAGCTGGAACAAACACACAGACAGACAGACAAAAATTGTAAAAAATGTTATTTCAGTATATGTACCGTGTATGTTAATATTACAAACAGACACACAAATTTTATTTTTTTTTATTTATATATAGGTACTGGCAATGCGACTGGACTTACTACTAGGTAGGTCTACCTGCCACGCCTTTTTGTCATTAAAAAAAAGAGTTTTGTCTGTCAGTGTTACTTATCTGTCTATAAATACGAAAACATTAGTCAGATATGTATGTACATAAAGTCTGATATAGCATAAGTATATCTACTTTTTTCGTATAATGTATCATAGTAAAGTATTAAAAACTATTTTCTCTGAATTCCGCTTTGGAAGAGCAGCTAAGTATATTTATATTTAGTAAAATATATTTTTTTAATGAACAAAGAACATTGAACACGGTGAGTTCTATTTCAGCTTTTCTCAAACGAATATTAATTTTTAAAAGTGTGCTTTTAATACCTAAAGAAATATTTTAACTAACGCAGGAAAATTAAATTTTTTATTAGTATTTTTTATGTAATTTCTCGCAGGGGATTGCTTTGAAGCGTAATATAACATTTACCTTTTATTAACAAAAAGTAATCACAACGGAGTTTATTAATTTACTTCGAAGATTAATTATTTATTATTGACAATAATTATAAATATAATTATAAATATGTTGTGTGGTTACGGCATTAAAGAATATGGCCACCTACTCATTTCCCGTGGATGTCGTAAGAGGCGACTATAGGATAACACAGTACCACTACCACCTTGAAACATAAAATTCTAACCGATAGCGGGATAACTATCCAACTGCTGGCTTTGAAATACACAACCATCCCTGATAAAGCCAGCCCTGCGGTCACCAACCCGCCTGCCTAGCGTGGTGACTATGAGCAAAACATATGAGTTCTCACCATTTTTGGCGCGAACTTGTGGAGGCCTATGTCCAGCAGTGGACTGCGATAGGTTGAAGATGATGATGATGAATGATGACGAAAATTAGTAATTAATTAATAACGGACCTTCCGTTTGATATGGCTTATTGACGGTGACCAGACCAAATTGAAATCAAATGTGGTCAAACCATAAACACCGACACTGAAATGTAAATGTATTATGTGATTTTATTTATTTGGATAGCTTATAATAATTATATCTAATACTAAATAGAAAACTAAAAAGCTAATAATAATTTATCACGTAATGAAAATAAACAACAAAAAATAATGATGTTGATCTATATTTTTCGTCACTGCGAGACCAGATCAGGAAATAAACATCGACCCGGATCCGGGCCGTATTCGAATCGTAAACGGTTCTAAAGTATAATCGGCAATAAAGTGTGACATTAAAAATCTAATTCAATTTTTTTTAGATATACCTACAAATCAACGTGTCGTTCAATATGGAGGCTGGCGGACTGTCAAGGCGTAAATTAACCTGTCAATCATGGCCGAGAACAGAGCCGGTTTCACAACGGATAGACGTTATAAATATTCATGTTTTTCAAATGCGGTTAAGTTTTGTAATGATGGTGGATTTGAATTGTGACATATTTTCCACAGAAGACGGGACTTAATGAAAACTTCGGGGTTTGTTCGCTTTTGACGAGATGGATTTGCGTTTCAAAAACGTTAAATTATCGTAAGAGATTATTATTTTCATGCAAATAACAGGTTATCAAAATATTAATAATAATAGTAAAAATATAAATAAATAATAATATAAATGCAATTTTCATAAGAATTTAAGTTACGAGAATTCCTCAGAATCCGATATTATATGTACATCCCCTATGTCATTTTGATATCTATTGCAAATATTCTCTTTAATATACAGTATCTACTCTAATAAATTACTTCTGAGAATCCTAAAAAACGAAATAAAGTCACAAAGTAATTTTTGAAGTAATTTGTATAGATATTAGTTTTGTTGGCTTCGATAACGCAATGGTCCGATCATCTTCCAGTAATGTAATTATAACTTTAAATTAAGATTACATTCTAATACCAGTTTAAACTCCGTTTCATATTTTTTCATTGGCCTTAGTCCGTCTATTGCAGACGATTTAGACAGTGTCAGAGAGACTTGTGTCGTCTAGGATACTCTTCAGCTTTGCGCCACCCTCTCTACTTCACTGGCTAGGCCCACAGGAACGACGAGTCGATACGTGTGGAGCCAGTTCGGCTGCAGGAGTCTTTCGCATTTTAGAGCTATGCCACGAATGCTTGACGGAGACCCTATTTCGGGTTTCAAATGAAGTTTTCCTTCTCCATTCTCTGTTTTTTAATAAACCAATAAAACAATAATAACCTTTTTAATATTATTCACACAAAGTACTTTTAACAGATTGGATAAATTAAATGGGTCACCACCAACATCCTTGTGGAAAATCAACGAAATTAAAATAAATATTTAAAGTAGCCTTTTAGTCGAGTCGATAGCAATCAAAAAGGGACCACAATTAAATGTTTGTTCTGAACGCGAAACTTTCACATTCTACGGTTTACCGTTGTTGAGATATGCGAAATACTGGAACTAGAAACTAGTTAAAATGAATTCAAGAATGTTTGAAATAGGAATATCTTAGAACCAGAAATGTTAGAAGTCCGGCTGTATTTTTCAATTTTGAAGTTATTTTGTACTTCCACTGAGGATCGGTATGTCTGTAATTTTTAAATTAATTGAATTAAGACGTTCAAATATTTGATGTTTTATTTCATCATTATCATCATCATTACAGCCTATACAGTCCACTGCTGGACATAGGCCTCCACAAGTTGACGCCAAAAATAACGTGAACTCATGTGTTTTGCCCATATTCACCACGCTGGGCAGGCGGGTTGGTGACCGCAGAAACACACACAGTGCACAGAAGACGGGCAGCAGCGTCTTCGGTGCGACAAAGCCAGTACTGCGGATGTTTTATTTATTAAATACTAGCTGACACGGCGAACTTCGTATCGCCTAACACAAACTTTATCGTATGGTATTAAAGTTCAAATTGACTTTTAAGTATTATCACAAATCTTTTGTATGGGAGTATAGAAAAGTGTTGTTTTTAGACTTTTTCAGGAAATTTAAATTTTTTTTTTGAATTTTTCTCTCCGTAAGAACCATCCTCGTACTTCAAGGAATATTTTAAAAAAAGAATTAGCGAAATCGGTCCAACCGTTCTCGAGTTTTGCGCTTAGCAACACATTCAGCGACTCATTTTTATATTATAGATAAATATGTCCATTTTAATGAAGGAGAGATAAAAGAAATAGAACATAGCATTTACGTATTAAAAACTGTTGTGTTACTAAGTATAAATTTCTTTCTTACTTTCCTACCTTAATCTGGTTATTATCTATCTTATTCGATATTCATATAGACAAACAGAAAAAAAATAGCTTCAGCATCGATTATTGAATGCCTAATAATTTTATTTTAAATGTGTATAAATTAGCTGGACAAGTTAGAATGAATTAATCATAAGAAATTGAGATTAAAATTAGTTTTTTGATGCGATGCATAAAATAAATCTATCTTTTTGAGTGTGAGATTGTTTGAAGCGTCCAATAAAGTTACAGTTACTTAAAAATCATCCTCTTAAGTAACTGGATTCGAAGTTCTCAAGCTTAAAACTTTTCAGCTTTTTAATAGGTTTCATAATACTTCTCTTTTCGTTTCGAGAACACCAACTCCGAAAGATAAGAACACCCTACATTTCAAGTAAAAAATAATTTAAGAGTTATAGTTATTAAAGGCTAACATATCATGTTAGACTTTCAGAACGATTTTATAATTGCAAGACTGCAGTTATACAACCTTATCTTATAACCAACTTTTGATGTGCATCGCAGGGTATAAAATTTAAAAACATTACATTCGACTAGCCCATTGGCGCAGTTTATAGTGACCCTGCTTTCTGTGCCGTGGGTTGCGGGTTCGATTCCCGCCTGAGTCTGGGTGTAATACTTGTATTTATATATTTATATGTGTATTATTTCTATGTATATTTATAAAAAAATATATAGTTATAACAGTCGGCTGTTATCTGTAACACAAGCATTAAGTTATGCTTACCATAGGAACAGACGACCGTGTGTGTATGTTATAAGATAAAAAAAAAAATACATTGTAATATTAAATCAAAATTAATATAAATACCCATTACTAGAAACACTGTAACGCGTGTTAGAATACTTATTTATTATTTAACGGGTTTGATTTTTTTTTGTATATGTTAATATCATGTATGTAAATTTAAGGAAAGAGTACGCAGAACTACAAATCTAGTTCCACAAAAATCAGTTCTCGTTTCGTATCATAAACTCTATTTACGAACGAACGAGTTTGAACATTCATTTCCATTTTTGTTCATATTCCAACGAACAGAAAACTATGGAATTTACGATATTCGTTTTCAAGATATGATGTAAATTTGTAAAAATCAGATAACAAGATTAACCTAGATTAGATTAGATTCGATTTAAATATGCCAATATTTAGATTTCTACTTATTTTTATTATTTGACTACTACTACTTTTTATTATTTACTGACTTGCTTGCATTGAATTTTTTAATAAATATTATCCTATGTTACTTTTAATAACTCAAACAAAATATGTGTACAAAGTTGCATGATGATCGGTTAAGAAGTTTTAGCGTGAAAGCCTAACAAACAAACTTACATTCACATTTATATTAGTAGGGTTTTGAGTATTTATTTATAATAAATGCCAAAATATAATGCTTTTAATGTAATATATTTCTAAATTACAATATACTGCTTATGGAATAAAATCCAATTACTTTTTTGATTCTAATGAGGCAATAAACTAATGCACGAAATTACTTGCAATTTTTAGAATTTGCAAATTCCTAAAATACATAAATCGAATTCAAAAAATCTAAATTATTGTACTTTATGTACTTTATAAAAATTCTAGGAATTGAGCTTAATTAATGATAAAATCATAAAAACTTTATTAGAATTTTTGTAATAGTGATGGCGTAAATGCAAATTCCACTTGCCGCGTCTGCAGTCACAATTATTTGTATAAACATTTAGTACCTTGTGCGGGTCAACGCACATTGAGCAATATGACTGTCTTGCGGACTAATAAGCTCCTTAATTTAGCTTATTTTGTTATTTGTTTGCTGCGGATGACGTCTATAATTATATACTCAAAATAATCTTAATAAATTTAATGTTAGATCGACTTTAATTGGGTTTTTCCCGCATAACCTTCCCTCACATATCATCTCTCACTCAACCAGAGACTGTACCATACATACCCACTATTTTTAAAAACGGAGATGATTATTTTTATTATCAACTATTATCTATTGAGCCTATATCTCAGCTAATGGTAAATAGGTCATAATCTAGAACATTTTCATTGTTCTTATCAATACTATATAAATAATTATAGTAGACTGCAATGAGCTGAACTGACTGACTGACAGAAATAATTATAATGATGACAGTCATCAGTGTGACAAAAAAGCTGGTTTAATCTTTGTCCGTAATTGTGATTCAACGGAAAAAATCTTTTAACATTCTTGCCAGCGTTCTTGTTAACATGTAGGAAGAGGTTCAATAATATAGTTTTGTACAGAATTTCATGAGAGCTACTTTATGATTAGTTTTACGTCTAGCTGTGGAATACTAAGATATTTTCTTGTGACTTTGTCGCAAGAAATAAACGTTGTTTTAGTCTAATTGCTTTCTAAATACTTTCAGAAGATTAAGAACGAGCAAAGAAAGTTCTTCAGTAAAATGAAGTCATTAAATTTTAACCTAAAAATAAAACACTATGAAGTATTTTATTAATATCTCATTGTTTGGCTTTGTTTTAAAACTTCTATAATAATTGTTTTCGCACTGAACTAAAATTTAAGGGTTACCTAAATTATTATCAACAGAGAAAACTAAGGTTAATTCATCACATATCTTCATTTGAGATAAATTAATAATTTTCTATGGTGAGTGATGAGTTTTTTGGATAGTTACTTCACCACGCTAATGTATTTATTTATTTATTTATTTTATAGGCAATCCGACAGCGTTATGTTACAATAGTATGTTACAATATAATGTACAAATATGGCCAAAATAGGATCACACTGATATATAAAAATATTAATCTTTATAAAATACATAACTAGACACTATATTTAAAAAAAAAAAAATAACAGAAAGTAGTAAAAAGTAATGTGTAGTAATGTATCTATGAAAATATCAATAAAAAATCTATATATGAACATATTATGAATATAATAACAAATTGAGTTTCAGCGAAACTGAAAACGCTAAAAGATAGATTGTTTACAATTATTCCAAAATTCGCTTCAAATTCAGAGAGTTCGCGGCAAGTTTTCCCAGGCCTAATTGCTGTCAGCGAATCAGGATGTCGGCTAATTTTAGTCGACATTGAGTTATGTTATTTTCTGCTACTTTTTTCTTGTCCCATTCACTCCACATATATTCATCGCTTGTGGGTAAATTGTTTCGTTGGTAGACAACTTTAGATGAATTACTTTTAACATTATTAAAAAATTACATTTTGATGAGACGGCGGTCACCATTTAAAACCAAGCCAGGCAGTACGTGTTTTCAAATTAATACTGAAGTATCAGCTAGTTTTAGAAATGCTTAATTTATCTTTGAAATTTAGCTAGTGCTTGCTGTACTACAGAAACCACGTCAGCGTACTCGAAATAGAGTAGCATGAAGCGGAAGCTAAGATCCAACTGTGAGATGTTTATATAGTTCCATGGTTAGGCTTAAGCCTTATCCCCTTCTTTTTTCCCTTTAACCCATTTTAGATGCATATTATGCTTTATTATATATAAAAATATATTATTTTTCAGATTTTAATTTTTATTTGTCATATTCTTTAAATTTCATTTGTTTACTAAGACAAAAGCTACACTAAACGAATTTACACAATAGTTTCAGAAAGAGAATGTAATAACATACAAACAGCTAAACCCGGCTTATTAAGAGAAACTTTGACCTCCGCGGACGTAATGGGGACAGTTTAATTATCCCGATTCCCTTCTTATAACGAGCCCCCTGTGCGCTGTTGCTGGTGCAAACGAAAATGTGAACATCAAGGGGAATTAATCCTCTATTCATGGCTATGGAATCAGAGGTCAAATAAAAAGAAGTCTTAATAGAACAAAGGAATAGCTGATTCGAACTGGTTCATTACCACTTCGGTTTTATGGCAATACCTTGAAATTAATTTGATAAAGTTTTTCGTTTATTCGGAATGATCCATTTTATTTTATACGCTAATTGGATTACCTAGAATTAGTCTTGACAAAATATTAGTATAATGTATTTTTCTTCTTGTATACTTTTAGTATATTAGCAAGTAAATTAATTGTTAACATTTAGATTGTTCTGTGTGCTGTGTGGCTACGGCACTAAAGAATTTAGCCACCCCCTCTCTTCCCGTGGGTGTCGTAAGAGGCGACTAAGGGAGAACAAGGTTCCACAACCACCTTGGAACTTAAGAAGCCGACCGATGGCGGGATAACCATCCAACTGTTGGCTTTGAAATACACAGGCCGAAGACGGGCAGCAGCGTCTTCGGTGCGACAAAGCCTACAACACAAGTACTGCGGTCACCAACCCGCCTGCCCAGCGTGGTGACTATGGGCAAAACACATGAGTTCACGTTATTTTTGGCGTCAACTTGTGGAGGCCTATGTCCAGCAGTGGACTGTATAGGCTGTAATGATGATTTAGATTGTAAGCATTTAAGACGTGTTTTTAGTTAAAAAGGCCCTTCCGATATTATCTGAGTTGATTTTTGTGTGTATGTTTATTTATTTATTTATAGAACACCAACAAAGTATACACGAAATTTCAAGTACATATACAATAACAGTAGAGTCTGAGTGTAACTTTAATTATAGGTGATAACTACATTAAATTTGAGTAACATACACTAATAACACACATAAATAACATACATATGACAAGAACTTAAGATAGTATATATAGATATTACAGTTCTTTGAGTCTTCGTATAACATTGAGTTTATTATATAATTAAAATACCTTTTGTTTTATGATACTTCATAAGAGGAAAGAATGACTTACTAGTTTTTTAATTGAAAGAAAATTGAATAAGCTCTCCCGTGACCATGGTTGCTGGTAAGTATCCAAAACGTCGGGCATGTAAAAAAAAATCGAATAAACCACGATTGAATCCAAAAAAATCTCTTTCATTATAAAATCGAATAATGACAATGACGACTACAAAGTAATCTCTATTAATATAATTTTATATCAATTTTACGTTTGATAAAGATAGAACATTCTAACATAACCTACTCGTATTTTAATAATTAAATAAAATTATTACATCAGGATTAGACAAAAGGGATATAAATTATAGGCGTAAAGATCAGGCAGCAGGAAAACTGTAGATAATAACTCAAATTGGACAATAGAAGTCCTGACCATTGTCCGATTAAGGTTCTTCAGAATGAATGCGTTTTACGGACTATTAACTATATGCATGAATATACAGTGTATTCTTTGAAATTTTTTGGCATGGTAAAAATACTTCTACCCACAAATTTTAGTCTAAGTTATGTATTTTTGTTATCCTTCATCCAAGCAACATGTGTTCCCATTGCTTTGTTATTAGAGTGGAGTCATTTAAAATAAAATTTTGATGCAGGGATATTGTAATATTAATTGATTCAGCCTGTACTATCCCACTACTGGGTATAGTTCTCTTTCCCCATGTAGGAGAAGGATCAGAACTTAATCCACCACGCTGCTGCAATACGGGTTGGCGGATACATTCCCTACTATGAGTAACGATCGCTATCAGGTGTACATGATAGCAACCGGGACCGACGGCCTAACGTGCTCTCCGAGGCACGGTGGGGAGACCCACAAGGACTGCACAAACACCCAGACCACGGCAAACACCTGTATGGCCAATACAAATGTTTGTCATGTGCGGGGATCGAACCCGCAACCGCCAGCGTAACAGGTACAATCCATGGCTATGACCGTTGCGCCAACGCGGCGTCGCTAGAATTAGTCATTAGAATAGTACAAGTTTTTTATACGTCAGTTTGGGAAACAATAGGCGATTTATTTATTTATTTATTTATTTATTTATTTATTTATTTACTAAACTTTATTGCACACACCAAAAGAAAAATACATTGCGATTTAGTTGGTTTAAAACAATCTTTATTTCACTGTCTCGTTGATACGGAGTTTTTGTATCCATACGAGCGAACACGCAACACCGCTCACCATAATGAATACAAAGAGTGATGATTTATCTTAATGTGTAAAGATATCTCCTAGCTTTTTCCTGCTCGTTAGAGGAAATAAATCATATTTTACAGTGATCGTTGACCTTTGAGAAAATATTCTCGTGTTTGGCTGTTAAAACAGGTAAGGTTAGAAATAAATTGAAAGGTTAAAGTGAAATTCGCATGGTCCTCATTGGAAAAAGATGATATTCATGCCCACGGAAGACCAAATAGATAACATGGACGTGATGGACAGAATGTTTTGTTTTATAATAATAATAATAATAATAATCATTTATTTCAGGAAAAATCCATCATCAAAATTAAATTAAATTAGGTGTTAGTAACAATTACACTTCAAATAAAATAAAACAAAAAGAGGGTTAGTAACAATTACATTATATAAATTAAATTAAATTGAATTAAAATTTGAGGTTTTCGGTGAGACTCCCGTACTAAAAATAGTAGTCCGCAGCGGGAGCATGGAGCTGTATCCAGCGATGAATCAATGGGGAGTCCCATCGGTCGGCCAACACACTCAGGACGGTGTTCGATGTTCCGCGCACTCGCTTCCACAGTGAGTATAATATATTTTGTTACTAATAAACTATTAACTAATCCGTTTAGTTCCTATTTGATATTGCAAGTTTATATAACTGAAAAACTGAACACCTGGCTAAATATTTTTAAAATTTAACATACACTCAGTTCACTAGCATAATTTTATGTAATGTTGATTGCAACTACGTCGCCGATTAGTTTACGCTTTTACTTTGCGGAATCACATTTACGCCTAAAAATACCTTTACATTGAAACGCCCCACACAGACGGACAATAGTGAAGTGTACCCCTTTGTGGAAATTTATTTGTCGATGTTTTTGGTTCCTGCGCTTGACTTTTACATAACCGATGGAGGATCCACGGTTATTTCCGGTTCTGATTTGAGAGAAAATTTTCGGATTTCCGCCCCCATCCTTTTACTATTGTATCAGACCGCAATAAATTCACGTTGTTATGACAAAGATTCAGATATGAGAATAATTTCATGTTTTATCTCGAATTAATTATTGAATTAGTGTCGCTGTTAAGTTTGAATTTTGGTTTGTTATTTGTGATATATTATTTTGTTACTTTTTATTACATTAAAATAATTGTGCGAGATATGTTTTTTGGTTGCTTATTGGTTGTATTAGAATAACACTGTTTTTGTTTTACATAATAATTGTGTTTGCTCGCAAACGAAAAAAACCGACTTCCATTACATCGACGAGTAATACAACGTAGATCGACGAAAAAATACTCAAGTAACTGCGCGTTATCAAAGATTACTCAAAAAGTAGTTATCAGATCTCAATGAAATTTAACAAACATCAGCTTTCGATTAAATTAAAAATTATTAAAATCGGTACACCCAGTAAAAAGTTATTGCGGATTTTCAAGAAGTTTCCTCGATTTCTCTGGGATCCCATTATCAGATCCTGGTTTCCTTATCATGGTACTAAACTAAGGATATCTTCTTTCCAACAAAAAAAGAATTATCAAAATCGGTACACCCAGTAAAAAGTTATTGTGGATTTTCAAGAATTTCCATCAATTTCTCTGGGATCCCATCATCAGATCCTGGTTTCCTTATCATGATACCAAACTAAAGATATCTCCTTTCCAACAAAAAAAGAATTATTAAAATCGGTACATCCAGTAGAAAGTTATGCGGTATAATACAACGTAGGTCGACGAAAAAAGCGTCAAGTAAAAACGCATTATTAGATATAGCTCGAAAAGTAGTTGTTAGATCTCAAATAAATTTAAATGGGACCAATTGGCACACAGCACCTTTCGATTAAAAGAAAATTACAAAAAAAATACAGCCGAATTGAGAACCTCCTCCTTTTTTGGAAGTCGGTTAAAAAGAATTCTTTTTCCAATTGCCTTATACTAGTGGTCACCCAGTGGTCGAAATTCGACCATAATTAATTGAAATTAAAAGTTTGAACATTATTAAGGTTCTGTTGTCAAAAACTATACTTCTATATATTATTATTATAAACAAAAGAGTATATATGCGCGCGCGCGCGTGTGTGTGTGTGTGTGTGTGTATCAAATACATGGTAGTGCGTGTAATGTTTTTTTTTATTGGTTTAATGTATTTTTTATGCATAATTAAAAAAAATACCATTCTACACTCCTTCTCCTCCAACCGTGTAAATTTCGTCAAAGCTAGATGGTGAATTGGCATAAGCGATGATTTTTTTTATATTTAGAGCTTGTATCAGTGTAGCTTAACTTTCAAATGTTTACAACTATGGCTGAGTTTTTAAGTATTATGAGTGTTAAACTGTCATTTAAGAGAAAAATCTTCAATAAAACAACGTGGCAGATTGACTTAAAAAAATTTTTTTTGTAATTTGGAAGATAATTTTTTCCTTAAAAAGGGCATTTCTTAACTTTTATTGAGTAATATATCAAAGTTAATATCCATAAACGTATTATACTATCGAAGCGCTGTGAACCAAAATGGTAGGTTAAGTTATTTAATCAACACTGAAACTAAAAAAAACCTATTGATTGTTTTCATAACGGAAATGGTCATGTTTGCAACTTATATAGTTAGTAAAACCAAAAACGAACGACCTTTATGACAACCAATTGACAAACTAATAACTGCATTACTCAGCTGTAATTATTAAACCTTGATAAAAACATATTCAAAACAATTGAAATTCATATCCACATTATATTACGCAGCTTAACTAAAGCAATGTTATAATATTAAGGAATAAATGAATAATAATTCCTAATCACTGAATACACGTGCAGCCAAATGAAATATAAACATCATTTATGTGACGCAGGCTTACCGAGGCGTGTCCCAAATCTCAATATCAGTTGCTTATTCAATCGGAGCCGATTTCGGAGCGAGCGAAAATACATTTGGGTGCAGTGAACAATTTACAATTCGCTCGCTAGTTCTGTACGATTGGGGACAATGGAAATATGTGGTCGGATCTTAGAACAAGTTAAAGTTGATTAATGTGTTCTCGAAATGTCTGTCTGAATCCGGGATGTGGCGCCTCGCCTTAATTTAGTATAAGTAATTTGCATAGAACTCTGCGAAGACGAAGTAGTGCTGGTTTTTTTTTTGTGGTCAATTTCCTCTGTAGTCTTATTTCATTTTTTAACTAACATACGTAATTGTACTAGCGTCCTTCATGTGTTTATTTATTAATTTATTAGTATATTATTTTTGTATTTTGATTTATTCGTATTTGAAAATTTGTTTTAGCCTAGCCCTTAGTCGCTTAAAACGTGCACTTAATTTACAGGATACCTTTTGCACGTTCATGAGCACTTAGTACTAATGTCCGTATGTTTTTTGGTATTGTTCATTAATATTTCGTCTATTAGCCGTCATATCTATACATTTTGGCATGTTAAAAACAAATATAAATCTTTCAACTTTAACTTAAATTAATATTGATATTCCATAACACATATTTATTGCTTTCCTTTAAAAATATATAAAAAAATTACGTGTATACACATTCTGCTCGTCACTACACAAGTGCATTTAGAGCTACATTTCGGATCGAGTAACGCAACGAAATAACCACTTGTCGTCGTAAGTGTCCCCATTCCGCACCTATTTCGGATTTAGTGCTATGACCCTTGTACTGAAATGCAATACTGAAATTTGGGCCCGAAGCGCCTGTGATACATGTTTCGCCATTTCTGACGCCCTGTTTGCACTTCGTTTAAAAGAAAATTCTATATATACGACATGTTTGTATTTTGATTTTTTAGGATGAAAATTCTGTACAATCTTTTATAGGTACAAAAATTCTTTTTTTCTATATATTTTTGTATAAAATTTATAATAACTCTGCCTTTTTACAGGTTTTAGTGATATGAATATGAAAATACCAAAATTACTTAACAGATTTTTTTTTTAATTATAACAATAGTTTATTAAACATTATACATATTTACAATTCACAACTTAAGAACTAAATATTTACAGATAGTTTTGGTATAAATCATGTCCTTGAGGAATTATGCCAAGGATGCTGCTTAACAGATAGGTATCAAAATTTATAATTATGTAGATGACAAAGCGTTGACAATGTGGTCACATTGATGGCTAACGGTTGCGGAATCAAAGCCCCTAGATGACAAACGTTTTTATAGGCTATACGGATGTTTATCGTATTCTAGGCGTCTGTGATTATGTTGTGTGTTTGTGCGATCGCCTATTCAGTACCCATATCCTATTGAGTGTTGTTGAGTTTGATCGTTTGTTGCTATATATTAAATGAAGAGTAAACCTCACACGCTTACCTCTCATCTTGGAATTCCATTTTAATCCGCCAACCCGCAGTGGAGCAGCGTGGTGGATTAAGCTACAATCTTTCTCATCTATGAAAAGATGCTCAGCAGTAGGATGTTACAGGCTGAATGCTATATCTTAATATATATAAATCTCGTGTCACAATGTGTGTCCTCAATGGACTCCTAAACTACTTAACCGATTTTAGTCAAATTTACACACCGTGTGCAGTTTGATCCAACTTAAAAGATAGGCTATATTTTATTTTGATATATTATGTTATTATTTTATTTCAGAAAAAAATAAGGTGATACGAAGTTCGCCAGGTCAGCTAGTGTATATTATATGTAGATAGTTTCTGCACTACCTCAGTTGCTTTGACTACTATTATACGTGTTATCTGCTCTAAAAATATTGCTTGACCACCCGTGGGCAAACTTTCATAGCACTAACTTCAAATATTTTTATTGACTATAAAGATAATTGCCGTGGTCTAGGCGCTTGCGCTTCTGTACATAAAACAAAGGAGTAAATCCTAATGGGGCCGGGAACGTGAGAATTATCTGATAATTATTTTTTATATTTTAGTAAAATAGACGAATATTTTCCTACAAATAAGATTTATTTAATGAAATGACAAATATTACAAAAAAAAAAATACCACCAGAATCATCAAGCAAAGTCAATTTTCAAATGGTTAATCAAAGGAGGTACCTATATCGGGAATAAGGTATATAAGGGAATATTGGTTATGAAAAAGTTTTAAGGCAATGTTGCCAAAACAATGTATTGCATTACAAAGCTTCAGAATCAGTTATATGTAAAGGTCTAGTACCTAGGTTTTACAATATGACTTAGTCTATAACGGTAAAATAATTGTATAGGTCCACAAAAAGTGCTCTGTACCTTTAACCAGGCTTTATTTTACCAGAACCTTAATTTTTTTTTTTTTTTTTTGTATTTTATTTTTAAGTTACTATGGAGAGCTGCTGTCGCTTGATAACGACGCCTGCGAGTCTGCAGGATTCAGCGCATTTAATATTACTCTAGGTAAGTCTGGTCAAAGTTACAGAATTATTTTTTTGTGGACCTGTGTTATTGTTCCAGTGTCGTTTGCACGCATGCATTTCAAGCATTTTAAAATTCTTTCAAAAAAGTAATAATTCTTATATATTTCTGTTGTGCTTCCTGATGTGTTTGTTTGTAGTGTGTCTGGCAAAATGAAGAACCACTAAAATTGTCCGGATATTAAGGTAACATTTTTTATAGGACCCCAAGTAGGTAACATATATAAAATGTAGCCTTTATTTTATAACGAAAGTAAAATTATAATTTAATAAAGATTAGGCGTATCCGGCAGAGAGTAGCAACTGTCATAAGTGTCCGCCAATGGATGATAAGATTTCTAAAGCTATCCCGAAGAAAATATAAAAAAAAATAATTGAGCTTTATACTTTAACGAATTTAAGGTATTATTTTAGACACTTTACTACCTATTAACTTCCTAAGTAACCACAACCCAAACTCTATAGTCGCTGGTCGTTCTTACCTGTATAGGGGAGATGCACAGGAAAACTTTCAGCTTTTATAAAATAACGAAGGTCAGTTCGTCGTCGGCTCTTGTTCTATTTTTTTATTGTTCTTAATCTTTACTTCATTTTAAATCTCGTTGTAAAAATACTTTGTATTACCAAAAGCGCCTTCTGCGAAGTCTTTTAAGTGAAAACTCTCACAGGTACCGTGATACAAGAAAAATATTGTTAGGTTTTGTTACCCTTTTTAAGAAAGCTTCGTAGTTCAAATGTCAGTGTAGTTGAACAAGTACATTCTTAGTATTAACCGACGCGCCAGACGTTGCCTACTGTTGAACGCGTGAGTTTTTATATTCATCACGCTTTCTGTAATTTTCTGATTTCTAAACAATTTCCTTAATTTTTTATTCCATAATAATTATACAAAATAGTAGAAAGCTAAAAAAATCGCAGATTGATCCATCAAATTACGAGTTTTGCGCTTAGCAAGATTTTTAAATATTCAATTTTATTTATGTAGATATGTGTTTAGTGTATGTATAAGTCAAGTGAAAGACTTATGCAGTAGTTTTAGTCACAGGTTTAACACACGTTTACGACAAACGCGTAATATTCTCGGTTTGTATGTCTTGTAATAAATGTAAAACATTTAGGGTTTGTTTCACAATGTACAAGTAAAGTAGCCTATAGCTATTTGACAAATTAATTATGTGACACATAAAAGTTCTAGTTAGTCCTGCCTGCGTTTCACCATCATCTTACCTATAAATTTATTTGGCACATAGCTGTTTGCCACTTACTGGTTAGTAGATTTGGCAACCTCGCATTTCATAGTTCCGTTTTGCGAAATACATGTTTTAGAAAAACATTCTGTGTTGTAAATACACATGAAAATATGTTCTAATCGTTTCGATGTATGGTTTATACTATTTTTATACATTTTATATACATACAGCTTGAAATATATTATCCCTTAATTTTTTAGTGATCAAAACAGAATATACATTATTTTTTGTATTACTGAAACCGGAACGTCAAACTGTCAATGAATAAACGTTAAAGTTGAAAACTGAAAAGTTATAGAATATTGTACCGTGATATCGTCATACCGTGTTATTATTTCTGTATTCGTTTTCTGTATTTTGTTTTTTTTTCTGTATTCGTAATTTGGTTTACAATTAATAAAAATACGTAATTTACAGCATGTTTAGTAAGTCGAAATCTTATCCTGAAGTCCGTATCATCCAAGGCTTCCATATAATTAATGCATTGTCGAAATACAGGATTCCTTATCGGTCTATTTAAACGATACATAAAATCATCTAACTCGTCATCAATTATATCAAATATTTCCATTTTTCAAATTTTCTTACATAACTAAACAAACTTTACAACAGAAATTATTTGAATCACAGCTGTCAATCCCGTATTATGGCTGTCAACTAATTTATATGGCAGATAAACTTGCTATTGGCCAGTTGATCTGACATATAGTTTACTGGGTACTTTATTTGCCAGCTAGTGCTATTGGTCAATTGTGAAACGCAAAAGTTGACGTTATTTGATAAATAAGTTGCAAGTAGCTTATTGGGAACTTTATTTGGACATTGTGAAACTGGCCCTTATTATAACATTTTGTTGTGTCATATTTGTAACACGTGTGAAAAGAAAACGTACATAGTATAATATGATTTTTAAATTCATCAATTTATGTGTTTTTGATAGCAAATTTCACACAGGTTTAGTTAAGGTAGATAATTAAAAAAAAAAAGAATTATGTGGTATCATGGGACACCACGTAGGAACGAAGTTCCTTCAGATAGTATAGAAGCAACACAATTTGAAATAAAAAAATTTGAATTTTATATATATTTTCTAGTTCTTTTTTTAATTTTGTTGATAGGTTTTTAATTAAGTACATAAAAGTATTTAGAAAATTTAGTAGGTATTTTAGAAAATAACAAATACCGTAAAATAAAATAAATCAAACTAAATAATAATAATAATAATAATTCAAACTATGAAGTGAAATAAAAAACATGTCTTTATTTATTTTTGTCGACAGTATAAAATTACATAAATAATTTAAAAAAAAGTGTACTAGTAATATTTTAGTTTTACAAACGTCATATTATACAGTCGCGTGACTGATATGACGTCACTTCCGTTATATATTTTTCTTACGGTTTTAGTATCACATTTTTTTCAGTTCGGTCGTCCAGCCAAATGTCAAGCCTGCCGTAAGAAACTTCGTTTCAATATGTGTTATATTTCATCCTGGTTCTTTTCAGCAGAATCTGCGTTTCGAAATAATGATTCTTATTATGTTTAATATAGATATAATTGTAGCTCAAACTATTCGATTACCTTCATTACCATCACTGGTGACTGGAGGAGGTTGGTAATTTCAATTTTTAAAACAGTATTACGATTGAAAGTGATGACAGAAAGTACCTCAACTTAACAAAACATCACAGCTAAATAATACTGCTTTCAAGCAGGGTTGAATTCCTGTGGTGACTAAGGCGACCAGAGCTCCTGGAGGGATTGGGGTTAGGGTCGGTAACGCGCTTGCGATGCTTCTGATGTTGCAGGCGTCTATAAGCCACAGTAATCGCTTACCGTCGGGTTAGCTGACTTGTTTGTATAAAAAAAAAGTGAACAAGATATTTTTGATTTGGTCTTACACAATTCTACGTTGGAATTTTACCACTGAAGTCTGTACTCTCGAAGTCTATATTTTATAAAAATGCCAGAGTGAACTCAGCAATGGACATTTAAAAAATGCGATTATGTACAATTATTTTTGATTTAACCAAAAATATGTATACAACTCGCGTGATAACATACAACTATTAAAAGTTATAATTTCCGTAAATGTTCAGTAAACAATAAAACACACGTGTGTTTCATAATTACACCATTTCTATTCATTGGATTTTATGTCTTTACTAGATTTAATCGATGCTTCACCCGCGACTGTCTGGATTTTAAAAGCGAAAGAGTGCAGATCTATCTTAAGATAATAAACCATAAGATTTTTAACCGACTTCAAAAAAAGAAGGAGGTTACTCAATTCGACCGTATATATATATATTTTTTTTTATGTATGTTCGGGGATAACTTCTTCGTTTATGAACCGATTTTGATAATTCTTTTTTTGTTTGAAAGGAGATATTCATAATTTGGTACCATGACAAGGAAACCAGGATCTGATGATGGGATCCCAGAGAAATCGAGGGAAACTTTCAAAAATCGTAAGGGTGACTAGTAAATTTAATCATGTTTTCATTAAGTACTATAAAGCACTACTATTTAATAAAGGTCTGGAGTCGATCTGATGATGGAGAAGAAAGATAGTCGAGGGAACTCTTCAACAATTTATAGCAATTACCTGCTGTTTGAACTTAATTCGTTTCTATTGATGAGAACTTTGCATATGTATGAGTTATAAGTGCCATTACAGTCTGATGATGGAGACAAAAGATAGCCGAGGGAACTCTTTAACGATTTATAGCAATTACCTGCTGTTTGAACTTAATTCGTTTCTATTGATGAGAACTTTGCATATGTATGAGTTATAAGTGCCATTTCAGTCTGATGATGGAGACGAAAGATAGTCGAGGGAACTCTTCAATGACTTATAGCAATTACCTGCTGTTTGAACTTAATTCGTTTCTATTGATGAGAACTTTGCACTTATATGAGTTACAAGTGCCATAAAAGTCTGATGATGGAGACGAAAGATAGTCGAGGGAACTTTTCAACGATTTATAGCAATTACCTGCTGTGTGATCATATGTGTCGCAGGACCAGGTTTGATGATGGAGCCCATAAACACTCGAGGGAATTTCTCAACAATTTACAACAGTTACCTTTTGCTGTTTGACGACCGCTTTGATATAATGGTGCATGTACCGTGTCGGCGGCGCCTAAACACCGACGGTCGCGGGTTCTATTCCCGCTCGGAGTGGATATTTATGTTTATACAAATATTTATTTTCGGTCTAGTTGTTAATCCTTGTGGTTCTCCCAACCTAGCCTCAGAGAACACGCTAGGCTGTCAGTCCCGGTTGTTATTACGTTCACCTGATAGCGTACTTTACTCATAGTATGTCGACGCGTTAGCGCAGCGGTCACAGCACCGGCTGTTGCGCTGGCGTTAGTGGATTCAATCTCAGCGCACGACAGACATTTGTATTGGCCATATAGATGTTTGTCATTGTCTGGGTGTTTGTGCTTGTGTATTGTGTATGTTTCCGGACCCCCGACACAAGAGAAAAAGCATCCATGTTAGGTCTACCCATCACTAAAAATTGTAAAATAAAATAATTTTTAACAAAAAAAAAAACCGACTTCAAACAGGAAACTAAAAAGTGAAAAATAAATTTACTTAGTACAAAGTAATTCGTATTTTGATTTAGTTAATCAGAAATGATTAAATAAATATTTTATAATTTTGAAGTTGGTGCCAAGTAAATACTACAACAACCTGGCTACAATAACAAATACAAACAACACACACACAACAAACAAGTATAAAAAATATTATTAGATATGTCAAAACAATAACAGAATAATAACAGTATTCAACCTAATAGTCAATGAAACAAATTATGAAAGAAAACTGAATACAACTTACGAGTAGATACTAGAGTAGTTATTGTTTTACTTGGCACCGACTTCAAAATTATAAAATATTTATTTAATCATTTCTGATTAACTAAATCAAAATACGAATTACTTTGTACTAAGTAAATTTATTTTTCACTTTTTAGTTTCCTGTTTGAAGTCGGTTTTTTTTTTGTTAAAAATTATAAGAGTATCCGTTTAAAAGTAATTACTGAAAATGTATTATCATTAAAGCCTATACAGTCCACTGCTGGACATAGGCCTCCATAAGTTTACGCCAAAAATAACTTGAACTCATGTGTTTTGCCCATAGTCACCACGCTGGGCAGGCGGGTTGGTAACCGCAGTACTGGATTTGTCGCACCGAAGACGCTGCTGCCCGTCTTCGGCCTGTGTATTTCAAAGCCAGCAGTTGGATGGTTATCCCGCCATCGGTTGGCTTCTTAAGTTCCAAGGTGGTTGTGGAACCTTGTTATCCCTTAGTCGCCTCTTACGACACCCACGGGAAGAGAGGGGGTGGCTAAATTCTTTAGTGCCGTAGCCACACAGCACAAAACAATGGAAAATGTATTAAGTTGAAATAAAATATTAAACACATTGTATGTACATTAGCCAAATATTCTCATTAAGTTTCTATTGACTTTTAACAACATTTTTATAAATAGGTAAGTACATATTCTTGGACTTATGTAAATGATTGACAAAAAAGTTCATATTTATAATTATACGCCGCGTTATCGCAACGGTCACAGCCCTGGTTTTTGGCTGTTGCGTTGGCGCCTACGGAATTGATGACGCACATGACAAACATTTGTATTGGCCATATAGATGTTTACCGTGGTTTGGGTCTTTGTGCTTGTCCTTGTGGATCTTCCCACCGTGCCTCGGAGAGCACGTTAAGCCGTCAGTCTCGGTTGTTATCATGTACACCTGATGGCGATCGTTACTCATAGTAGAGAATATATCCGCTAACCCGCATTGGAACAGCGTGGTGGATTAAGCATTGATCCTTCTCCAACATGGGGTAAGAGGCCTATTTTAGCAGAGGGATATTATAGGCTCAAGCGTATTGACTTATTTGTCTTTGATTAGATCCATACAAAATCTCATGGCAATCGATAAAGCCGCTGCTGTGCCGTGAAAGTGAAACAAACAAACTCACTTTCACATTTTATAATATTAGTATGGATTAGATTAAAAGGTCGACTAATTTATTTGGTACGTTTTTGGAATGTAATTAAACCAAAGACCATATAAATGTGTGAGTTAATAACTGATCCCATTATTTTTATGCACTTTTATCTTTAAGTCCTATCATATAAAGTTTAAATTTCCTTGCATTGTTTTATCTATTTTATACAAAACATGAGCATATACATTCGATGAGTTTTTGTTTGGGTTTTCACCAATTCCAAATTTGTATTACCATTAAAACTATATTTGTTGAACACAATGAAAAGGTAATCTTATTAAAATACAGTTAATGATTGAACTGAACTAAACTGAATGTTCTTGTATACGGCTCACTGTTGGGCAAACAGTGTAGCAGCACTAAGTGTTGGTGTATTGATTCTATGCCATCAACTAAAAATTGAGATTCGTTTTTAGCAATCAAAGAAGATTTGTGTGTTATGCGAGGCATGATGGGTAGAGATTCACAAGATAAACATTATGACTAGAAGAATACATTTGCATAATAAATAAATCTAATTTCCAAGGTGACCAGAGCTCCTGGTCGATCGGGGGCAGGATCGGCAGCGCTCTTGCGAGGTTTTTTTTGTTGCAGGCGTCTATGAGCTACGGTAACCGCTTACCACCAGTTGAGCCGTACGCTTATTTACCGACCTCGTTGTACAAACAAAAAGAATAATAATGTTACGATCGTAAATCGAAACCGGTACAAATGGCGTCAAAGCAACTCGCAATATAGCACTAGAACGATATTTACTTATCAAAGAAAAATACGTAGCATCGATATCATTGAGGATTGGAGACTTTGTAAATTGTATTTTGCCCTCACTTTTCATGACTTATGGTTTTGAATTGTTTATCTGATTAAAGCTTAGATAGTACCTGATTTGTATTTATTTATTTATTTATAAGATCACCAACATACTGTTCACTGTTGCTACATAAAATATTATAATCAACAAAGATATAACTAAGTGCCAGCACAATTACAGGTGACGACAACATGCAAATTAATAATAGTAAAATTAAGACCGTGTAAGTTACGTGGTTACAGTGGCAAAAATATTCTATTTACATAAGGAAAGCAATGTTAAAAAAAACAATATAGAATAGAACCAGTAGTCAGAATAGTTTTGGGAACAGAATAATAATTCATGATTACTCAAATGATATATAAAATTAATTCAACAATGTCATAAAAATTAAAACAACCAATACATACATAATATCAATTAGAATAATAATTTTTATTTTTATTTTATTTTATTTGGGAAACATACAATTTTATCTTACATTATTATATTATGACTAATTACAATAACTGAAATCAATAAAGTTTCCACTATTAACTAATACATACAACAGCACTATACATTGCGTGAAACATAGTTTTTTTTTTTAAATAAACAAAAAAATGGATAAAAAATGGATAAAAAAAAAAAAACCAAATTTAGTGTAAACGAAACGAAAAATCATTTTAGGTTGGCATATATTTAAGCATTTGCTTAACGTCCCGCTTGTATCTTCCTATTTTGCAATTAAAAATATCAGTTTCCTGTAGGTGTTTGTTATAAAATTTTGTAGAACGACATATAAAATTGTTGCCAGTGTACTTTTTTTTGTAAAGCGGGACGTGAAACAAATGTCTATGACGAGAATTCGTTCGGGAGCAACTCAGGTTTATATTACTTAATAAAAAAGGTGAATCAACATAATTATTGAGAAGTTTGTACAAAAACATCTGATCCCTTTCAATTCGTCTATGTTTTGGACATGTAAAATTGGGAATGGACTTAAACCGGAACTTATAATGTTTTAAATAAAGTTTAAAAACTCTGTCCAATCCGTTGATCTGAACTTTGTACTGCGGATTCCACACAACAGAACCTTACTCAAGTAGAGGTCTGATATATGAATCAAAGAGGTGTGAAAGTGTTGAGCTGTATTTAAAATCCCTACTTACTCTTAAAACAAAACCAAGCATACGTTGGGCTTTGGGGATTATATAATTCAGATGCTCATTAAACGTAAGTCTATTGTCTAATAAAATACCAAGGTCTTTTACTTCCGTGACACGCGTTAGTGCTATATTATCTAAGTTATAATCGAACTTAAGGTATTTTGGGCTTCTAGAGAACGTTATTACATTACATTTTTTTATGTTTAGATTCAAAAAATTGTTTCTACAGTATACCATAAACTTATCAAGATCCCTTTGGAGTAGCTCACAGTCAGACCATGTATTGATTTTTTTAAAAATTTTCATGTCATCCGCGTACATTAAAAAATGAGAATGATCGAATGTTTCGGCCACGTCATTAATAAATAAATTAAAAAGTAACGGAGCGAGATGTGAGCCTTGTGGTAAGCCCGAAGTAACTGGGAGAAACGAGGAACAGAACCCTTTAATGGTCACTGCTTGACTCCGATCACGAAGGTAAGAAATAACCCAACGCAAGAGATCCCCATGTATGCCAATCGATTCCAGTTTGCAAACTAAGACCTTGTGCCTAACTTTATCAAAGTCCTTAGAAAAATCTGTATATATAGCATCCATTTGACAACTATCCTCCATGGCCGAGGTAACTTGATGCACAAATTCCGAAACATTGCTCTCAGTTGATTTTTTATTTACCAAACCATGTTGCTGACTAATGATAATTGGTCTTAAAAGTGGGTAAATATGATCGTATATAATTTTTTCAAACAGTTTGGCAATCGTACTTAATTTAGAGATGGGCCTATAATTAGCAATGTTGTGCTTATCACCGCTTTTATACAGTGGAATAACATATGAACGCTTCCAAATCTCAGGCACAATGCCAGTTTTGAGAGACAAATTAAACAGAATAGATAAAGGCAAAGATAACTGTTAAAGATAATCAAACAATAAATCAAAACTTGTACACAAAATAACACCTAAATGACAATTGACAAGTTTACCCACTATCTATAACATAGTAGTTTCCTTCTTAAATCTGTAGAGGCTGTCTGAAAAAAGGTCTAGCTGATCAATTTTTGCAGTTTCGTTGAATTCTTTTACAGATCTATTTAGAGGGGCATTTTTGCCTAAATTTGTATTAAATTTCGAATATCTTAAAAAATATTTAGTATTCATTTATAACTAATCAGAGCTATTTTATTTTGTATTTTGTTACCAATAAAATATTGCAAAACATTACAATTACATACTAGAGTGATAATAATTGTGTTTGCTCGCAAACGAAATAAAACCGACTTCATTAACATCGACGAGTAATAACAACGTAAGTAGACGAAAAATATTAACAAACGCACTAGTCGTCACTACGATTTTCGAGGGCTGCCCTCGATTTCTCTGGGATCCCATCATCAGATCCTGGTTTTCTTGTCATGGTACTTACTACACTTGGGATATCTCCTTTCCAACAAAAAAGGAATTATCAAAATCGGTTCATAAATGACGAAGTTATCCCCGAACATAAATATATTATATATACGGTCGAATAAAGTAACCTCCTCCTTTTTTGAAGTGGGTAAAAATGAAGTGTGATGTGTGTAGACATCTCAATTACCGGTGATAACAACATTGAGAAAATTAGAATACAACAATACAAACAAGAAAATAAAGATTCCATTCTAAAAATTAATAACGTTTATCTGCTAATAAATAAAAATAAAGTATACTTAAAATAACAAAATTTAAACAACGATTTAAAAAAGTTAATTGATCAAGAAACGATCATTAAAATATTGTGTTACTGTGTCGTACTAATTAGTTTCTAAGTTTTAAAATGTTACAATTTATATGGATGAAAATCTGAAGTAAATTATTATTCTTTTTATTATAAATGCTACAAAACATATATATATTTAAAGAAAAAAAGTAACTATGTACCAATACTACGTTGCAATATTTATTAAAAACATTTTATTTTACGTCATAAAGCCTTCGATTACAGCTCAAGAGTGGCGATCGGATTTTTCAAACGTCGAAGCAGATTGACAGTAATTGCATGTTAAGCCTTACGGCTTAACGCTATCCTAGGTAAGGCTTTCTCCTTGGTAGACGACGCGACACAACTCAATGAGAATTATTTCAAGTGATATAAATTCGAGCCACAAAATATGTTGATAATTTTGTATCATTGACTCGAGTAGCGTAGGAATTTCATTGAGGTAGGGGTAAAATTTTTACTAGTGGTACAGCTTTACTGGGTAAGTGCCCTAACAATACAAAGGTTACAACCAAATAATAGTGCTCTCAAGTCGGAAATGGATCGGTAACGCGCTTAGAATGCTCCTAACGTTACTGGCGTATACTCGTATACTATGGCCTTCGCTTACCATCAGGGTACTGTACTTTTTTGCCACCCTCGGGTGGTTTAAAAAATGGTTATCTTTGGATCATGTAGGACAAGTTATTGAATAAAAACCCACGCCTCTTTTATTGGCATAGTTATTTTTTATATTAGAAAGTAAGTTATAATCTTTAGCTTTGAAGTTTTGATGTAAACTAAATGATTGATTTTGACCTTATCTTATTTCATAAATATTGCTTAGCCGAGCGGAAAAGCATTATCTTCTATATTTCATACTTTGAAATAATTCGGTACAAAGTTTAATTCAAGAACGGTCTTTTATATAAAGTGAATCGTGCATCTTTAATGTAAGACTTTTTAAAAATGATATGTGTTAGAACTAAATGTACTAATGATATGTACTAAGGATAATGTTAAATTAATATGTTCAATGGATTAATAAACTACATATTATTTTTTTTTTCATCATTCGTTACTTACCCAGAAGCCTCTTCCAGATTTATAGATGTGAAGAAATAATAAAATGTTTGAAATAACTATTCGTATCATCATATCTTTTTTATTTAAAAGAATTATTCAAATAAGGGTTATTCAATTAAGGAGTTCCTATTTCAATTTCTTAATCCTATAAATACATTTTAGTCTAATAGGGATATAAAATCTATTTTAAATAGAATTAAGTATTCTATTCTACATTTAAAAACAATTTAAACTATTACAAAATTAAACTTTCTGGCGTGTGTAGCCAAGCTATGACCCCCGCTTTCCGGAAGACTTGCTCCAAGGGTTAACCACAATTGGAAGTTGAAATATATCTCAGAAGTCAAAGCGGAAAATCAAGTAATGGATACTATAAAAACTGTTAATTTAACTTACACATCGACGGACATCAAATTGAAGTTTCATCTATAGATTTGTCATTCATACAGCAATTAACATATACCTATACTAGCTGACCTGGCGAACTTCGTATCACCTTATTTTTTTCTGAAATATAATAATAACATAATATATCAAAATAAAATATAGCCTATCTTTTAAGTTGGATCAAACTGCACACGGTGTGCAAATTTGACTAAAATCGATTAAGTAGTTTAGGAGTCCATTGAGGACAAACATTGTGACACGAGATTTATATATATTAAGATGTACCAAAATAGTTTTGATCATTAGTAGATTAGAGATTAAAGTTTTCTTTCATCGCCAAGTATGAATACACTACACACTACTATAGACCGTCTTTGGTTTTAAGGTTATAGAAATGATCAAAGTCATATCAATCCCATAACCATATTTGTAATGATGATACTAAATGAATCAATTTTTATGTTTAAAGTTCGGTTTATTACTGATGTGACATTAGCGGCTACCGTGAGCGACATTACAATATTTTGTTTTTATGTCTGTTTGTATTATATGTTTTTTTTTTTAATAATTATTTATATGTCAATTACAATAAAATATTGTTGGAACAATATAATCGTCGGAATATATAAAAAGTTTGAGATGAGCGGTTTTAAAATTGTGTCTTCTATAAAAAAAAAACTGAAGTTGCTGAAAAGCAGTTGTAAAATATAATCGTCTTTTCAGTAACCCAACACCTGAAAAACACACAAATAAAGCCAACCAGAAGTGAACACACACCTTAGTGTCAAAAGGCATCCCTGAATTACACGCTGGATGCTAATTTTTGCGTTGAAACGTATTTTTAATATCTTTTGAACCTGTACTTCAAACTTTATTTTACAAGAAGAAATATAGTATAAGTATACACAAGATGTGTACGTAAAAATTATCTTGTATAATTTTCAAATTTCCGTCTCAATGAACTTGAACTGAGCTTCATATCGGTAATTACTTCATGGCAAACAAGAAACAAAAGCAATAAAATAACTACATTAAAACAACAGCCGTATATTATAACATCGAACATTAACTTAATCGAAGAACCGTTAATGGAGCTCCAAAGCGAAATATATTATCTTTTATTAAAGACATAAAACACGTGAGCTTATGTACTTAAAATGATATTATATTCGACTTTACCGATAACTTGATGCGATTTAATGATTAGGAATGATGAGCGGGTTCAGCGGAGTTGTATTTCATGTAAGACATTTTTTTATGACTGGGGTAGCAAAGAAACGTTTGCCCACATAATGGCAAGCGTTTACCGTAGGCTATAGATTTTACACCAGAAGCATCGCAAGCGTTTCGTGACCCTACCCTTCTCAAGAGCTCTGGCTACCTGACTCACCACAAAAACAAAACACCGCTTGACAGTGGTGATTCAGGTGTTGTACTACCCCAGACAAACTGCTCCAGATTTTGAGCACGATATTTTGTGTCTCGTGTACCGTCAGACTAAATTTATAACGAAATTTGTGGCCGATTCTTCAAGATTCCTTAATATCGGCGGCTTGCGGGTTCGATTTCCGCTCGGTATAGATATATGTGAACACTAGCTGTGCCCGCGGCTTCGCCCGCGTTGAAATCGGTGTGACACAAAGTTTTCCCGGCAAACTTCCAGTGAAACTCTCATCATAATCGGCTTAGCCGTTCTATAAGCCTTCCTCTTGAAGCCCTCTCTCCATTGATGAAACCGCATGAAAATCCGTTCCGTAGATTTTGAGGGAGTCTATCACATATATTTTTGGGGACTTTGTTTTATCTAACTACTGCCCACTAACTGTTGCCCGCGACTACGTGCGCGTGAAGCGCGTCGCGTTTAACAAAATGGTTTGTTGAATTCGTCAGAATTGTGGTATGAAATAATGTAGTAATAATATAGTATTACAGTGTAAATATGTTTAAATACACTGCATGTAATTTAGTTTTTAATATGGTTCTACGTAACTATATGCCACAGAATAGCGTAACGCACGCTCCTTCGTGACTCCGTGACGACAGGGGTAAATAAAAAGTATTCTAGTAACGTAAAGGTTAGATACTGTAAAAAATATATTTTTTTGTACTACTACGTACGGCTCACCTGATGGTAAGCGATTACCGTAGCTTATAGACACCTGCAACACCAGAAGCATCGCAAGCGCGTTGCTGACCCAATCCCCAATCCCCCCAGGAGCTTTGGTCACCTTACTCACCAATAGGAACACAATACTACTTGAGAACAGTATTATTTTGCTGTGATCTTCTGTAAGGTCGAGGTACTACCCCAGTTGGGCTGCTCCATATTTTGAGCAGGAAATTCCTGCTGTGCCCTACCTCAGTTAAAAGTTATAAGTGATCAATATAAATGTTTCTTGAACACATAGGGTTGCAACGCGGCTATTCTGCTTTAAACCGACCCTGCTGTATATGTTTCATACAAACTATCAACCCTAATTAAACCCCTTAGCGGTGGAATATCGCAAAAACCGTTTTTAGCGGACGTCTACTAATTATAATCTACCTCCCTGCCAAATTTCATCTTTGTCCATCCTGGATGAATGGACCATCCTGCTATTTTTGAGTTCTCGTGATGAGTGAGTCAGTGATCTTTCTCTTTTATATTTATAGATTACGATGCATTATTTGGACACCTCCTCACCATCTATAGCTTACATTTTAAATTTCAAGTCTCTTACTTCAAAAAACTTAGGACTTTCATACAAACTTCCAACCCCCGTTTTACCCCCTTAGGAGTCGAGTTTCGTAAAATTCGTTCTTAGCGGATGCCTACGTCTTATAAGGAGCCTCCTTGCCAAATTTCAAGTTTATAGGTGTTATAGTTTCGGAGATTTCGTGATGAGTGAGTGACCTTTCGCTTTTATATATATAGAGATAATATATTACAAAATTTGCCCGTATAGAACCCTTGTATCACACTTGTCAAAATAACGTCCTCTTTTGAAATCCGACGTTTATTTCGAGTTACGAGAACTGAATAATCTGGAAATTGGCGCGATTATATTACTACAGACAAAAGTATTTATAGGCTTGACTTCTAATTTTGTTTGTAGGGAATATTTATCTAGAGCAACGTAAAAAAAATTTCTCAACGTATTTGAGAAAATATTTTGTTTTACGTTGCATTTGATGTGCATAAAATAAAAGCGTTTAAACAAACAAAGAATCACTTTTTTTTCGATTAGGGTAAAGAGTTAAATTTGTTTTAAATTGGAAAAAGATCTTCATACAATGTTTCTGGTCGAAGTAAATTCTGTCATTTAGAATTCAAATAAAGTTCGTAACCTCACACTCTTCCAATATCACTATTAAAACTAATTAAAACTTCAGTTAAATCCGACACTACAATTGTGCTTTCAGAAAAGGTGGGTTAACCTCGGACTAAGGAAAACTGTTAGGGATTCATTTGCACCGTTGTCTTTATAAAATAATAGCATATAATCTTTCCATACTTGGGTAAAGATTTAATTATTGTTGATATGTCAAGAAGTTGAAAGATAATAGTCGTTATACTTTGTACTGTGTGGCTACGGCACCAAAGAATATAGCCACCCCCTCTCTTCCCTTGGGTGTCGTAAGAGGCGACTAAGGAATAACAAGGTTCCACTACCACTTTTTAACTTAAGAAGCCGGCCGATGGCGGGATAACCATCTAACCGCTGGCTTTGAAACACACAGGCAGAAGACGGGCAGCAGCGTCTTAGGTGCGACATAGCCAGCCCTGCGTTCACTAACTCGCCTCTCCAGCGTGGTAACACACATGAGTTCACGCTTTTTTGGCGCGAACTTGTGGAGGCCTATGTCCAGCAGTGGACTATAACAGGCTGGAATGATGATGATGATGATGATGATGATGATGATGATGATGATGATGATGATGATGATGATGATGATGATGATGATACTTTGTACGCAATGACAGACATACTGAATTTTCTGATGTAAGTATACCAAATGATTCTATTTAATGTTTAATTAGTTAAAGTCTCACGTCGCTAGGGAATGGTCTCGTCCTTCATATAGGAGAAGACTTTTAGGAAAGAAGAACATTCATCGCATGCACGCATTCAACCGGTAACATCCCACTGTTGGGTATTGGCCTCTTTCTCTATATAGGAGAAGGATTGGAGCTTAATCCACCACGCTGCTTCACTGCGGGTTGGTGGGTATGTTATTTTGAGTAAAGATCGCTATTAGGTATTTATGATAACAACCGGTATCGACGGCTTAACGTGCTCTCCGAGGAACGGTGGGGAGACCCACAAGGCAAGATATCAAAACCGGAAAGAAATATTTGTACAAATACAAATATCCATCCCGAGCAGAAATCGAACCCGCAAACCGTCGCTATTTTTTAGGCGACTACAGCACCATTACACCAGAGCGGTTGTTCTCATCAACAATTCTGCGGGATGGCCAATTGTTTCTCTGACAAAAGTAACCATTGCTATCAGGAGGCTATGCTTATAATCGAGAAATTAAAAAAGTTATTGTCCTGGGTAGTTAAAGGTTAATGTCGCGCATTGACTTGTCAACATCCGTCAATAATTATTCATAGTATTTTCATATACATAAGTGACAAGATTGATTGAAAATTGGATGTTGATCCAGATAAATATATAGATATCTCTGTATGGGACCATGAGTTCATTGCGTATGAAATTAGTAAATTTTTACTACTATTAAAGTATTGCTACAAACCTAACCACTTTAACCTTCTACGGATTCTTGATTAAATGTGTTTGTTATGCTCGTTTAAAAAAGGGTATAATAAAATAAAATATTTCGATTTCGCAAACATTTACGTCTACATATTTCCGTATGTGTTATCCATTAGTCGCCTCTTACGACACCCACGGGAAGTGAGGGGGTGCCTATATTCTTTGGTACCGTAGCCACACAGTACAACACTGTACACAGTACAGTACTGCGGTCACCAACCCGCCTGCCCAGCGTGGTGACTATGGGCAACACACACGAGTTCACGCTATTTTTGGCGTAAACTTGTGGAGGCCTGTGTCCAGCAGTGGACTGTATAGGCTGTAATGATTTCCGTATGTACGAGTATAATAACAACTAATGTCAATGTAAGAGTGAAGCGCTAGTTATAAGAACGTTCGGCACAACTGATACAAATTGATTGGTTTAATTTTTGTTTATTGTTACTAATTTGTATTGGTGTATAAAAAGTGTAAATAAATAAATTGGACGAGTGAATTTTCCATTGTTTAATTTAGGTAGTGCTACTGTTGTTAGTTCTAAAAAAATAAACCGTGAATAGAAAATACATGTAATTTTACTTTATTCAATTACTCATACAAACGATGCAATAAACTTACTTCCTTTTATCAATTTTTTTTTTTTAGTTTTAAAACTAAATATACAAAAAATACAAAATATAAAAAATATAAAAAATATATTTTAGTCGTTTCAAGAGTTCAACTAAAGACTATAAAAAATAGTAAAACAATGGTAATTATAATTCTGACTAGCCCGTTGACGCAGTTTGTTCTGCGGGTTGCGGGTTCGATTCCCGCCTGAGTCTGGGTGTAATATAATATTTATATTTATATATGTATTATTTCTATGTATGTTTATAAAAATGTAGTTATAACAGTCGGCTGTTACCTGTAACACGAGCATTAAGTTGCTTATCATAGAAACAGGCGACCGTGTGTGTATGTTATATGATATTTATTTTATTTTTTTATTACTTATGTAATAATATAATGACAGTGACAAAAACATTCGATTTTCAAATGAACACTATTCGTTGTATTTTTTAAATGTGCTTATTTAATTATTTAACGTTACGGTGTAAACGAGGATAGTTCTAACGACAGGAGACAAAAACAGAGCGACTTTAAATGGTTTCCTTGTCGCCGGCAATTTCGTAATGAACTTATTTTAGCCCGTTGACATTCTGATAGTGAATTTCGTGGTTGCATCGTACTTTAAACTATTAAATGGGTACTCTCTTTTATGGACTTTTAACCCATGATAAATTGTATTAAAACTTTATCTTAAGTTTTATGTATGATTATGGCTATACATTATTTATTTTTTGGATATTTAAATGAATAAAAAAAAAAAAAAAACAAAACTGCAATGGCTTGGAATATTAGATAAATTATGTCTTTTTTATTTTTATTTTTTACGTTGACAAGACACGGACACACTAAGTTCTATGTAGTTTTGTTATGTTTACTCATTAGGTTCCTTAACTCTTTAAGAAACTTTACAACATAAACTCACGTATTAAGAAACTCACGTATATAAGAACACTGTTTTCATTCTTATTAACTACAATTTAAATGTAACAGTGATGTTTTAATTGTTTCAAAAACCTACTTAAAAATCATAGAAATAATACATCAAATTCTAAAATCTTTGTCACATTGATAATATCTGATACAAAGTCAAACAATGCGGTTTGCTCTAAATCCTCCAAAGTCCTACCAAACTTGCATCAATAGTAAGCTTGGATTCTACCTCATGGATTAAAGATACCATGCACGTACGCTACGTCTACGAGTATGAATTTTCATATGTTCATTTACCAATACATATAATAAAAATGTAACGGTTCGCTGTCTATATATTTAAGATTCACGAGAAAAAATATTATTGGGACCTTTATCAAAGCAAATGCAAAACAATGATTATCAGAAATCTCAGAAACAGCTTATTCGATTTAGATGTGGTTTTTACTAATATATTGTGGCAAGCTTAGCTTAACATTTAGAATTTTTTTTATGTCAATCGGTTCATAAATAAAAAAGTTATGTTAATTTAAATAATCACGCTGAACATGTAATGTCACTGTTCCACGCGGACGAAGTCGCGAGCACAGCTAGTATACAATAACTTTGGTAATGTCTCACAAATATGTGATAAATACGAAAAGAAGTGACACAATGTTATGCGATAAAATGCGACCAATTTTACTTCATATGACGTAAATTAATACTATAATGTAGGACATACTTATTTTTAGGGTTCCTTTCCTCAAAAGGAAAAAACGGAACCCCTATAGGATAATTTTTTTGTCTGTCTGTCTATCAAAATATTAAACTGAAATTCATATCAAATATTCAGATCTACTGTCTCTTGGAGCTGTGAAAAAACCAAACTTCTAAGTCAACATAATAATAATTGTGTTTGCTCGCAAACGAAAAATAAACCGACTTCAATTACATCGACAAGTAATACAACGTATATCGACGAAAAGATAGTCAAGCAACTACGCGTTATCAAAGGTTACTCAAAAAGTAGTGTAAGTAGTGAAGAGTTTTAATCTAAAATTCAATGGCGGACAAGTTTTTGTTTTAATACGTACTTTTGTTCGAGATATTGCTTCGTTAAATGGAATAAGACGCCTTTTTATTGTTAAAATGTTTTCAAGTTATCAGATCTCGATAAAATTTATATGTAACCACATAATGAACATCAGCTTTTGATTAAATTAAAAATTATCAAAATCGGTACACCCAGTAAAAAGTTATTGCGAATTTTCGAGAGTTTCCCTCGATTTCTCTGGGATTCCATCATCAGATCCTGGTTTCCTTATCATGGTACTAAACTAGGGATATCTTCTTTCCAACAAAAAAAGAATTATCAAAATCGGTACATCCAGTAAAAAGTTATGCGGTATAATACAACGTAGGTCGACGAAAAATGCGTCAAGTAAAAACGCATTATTAGATATAACTCGAAAAGTAGTAGTTAGATCTCAAATAAATTTAAATGGGACCAATTGGCACACACCACCTTTCAATTAAAACAAAATTTGTCGAAATCGGTCTACCCGGTCAAAAGTTCTGATGTAACATACATTAAAAAAAATACAGTCGAATTGAGAACCTCCTCCTTTTTTGGAAGTCGGTTAAAAAGACACAGCCGTTTATGTTACAAATTTCCAACACTTGTAAGGGAATCAAAACCTATAAGGTACTTCCCGTGAACTCAGAATCTTGAAATTTGGTATGAAGCTACGTCTTATAGCAAAGATAAAGTAAAAATTGTGAAAAGCATAAATTTTTAGTTACATAATTTAATAAAAATATTTTTATAATTTTGTTTGTGTACGGAACCCTTGGTGCGCGAGTCCGACTCGCACTTGGCCGGGTTCTTTTTTATACAATTCGGATGGCAACAAGCGTACGACCCACCTGATGGTGGTAATAATATTTATCTAATCTGCTTGGTTTTACTCAAATCAAATTGTTCCTGTACTGGAAATTTCTTCAAAACGGTAGTTTCTGTGACGCGACGGTCGTTACGTTAGTGGCCGCATTATAAGCACGTGTACGAACACAAAATAGCTTGAGAATTTGTTGGTGCGTAGATAACAGATGTATGTCAACTATATTGATCTCAATGCTTAGTAAGAATTAATCTCAACTATGGCTTGTTTATTTATTTGTGCTGTATTCTAAACATAACAAAGAAACATTCAATTTACGTATATTTACGTATGTCTCAAGAAAACTGTACAACACGTGCGTTAGCAGTTTAAGTTTTAGAGTTTCATTACGTTTAAGGCTGAATTTTGTGACTTTTACACAAAAAAAAAACTGTAAAAAAATCAGAAAAAGTGTATATAAATGAATACCGCAGTTTCTAAATTTGTAAGTAATTTGTATCGATATGAAACTAGAGATAGGAAGATCAACCACTTTTAGTAACGATTAGGGAGTTACTGTAGATATTGTTGTACAGGAACAAATAAATTTTGGACCTTAAAAAATGTTGAAATACATCAAAATCCAAGTACGTCAAAAACACTCATTCTATTACAGTCATTCATGTCAATCATTCAATCACTGTTCATTCCTATGCAGTAATTTAATGTCTGTGATAGAATAAATCTGATTGTCGATCATTGAAAATGGGTTCTCTTTTTCGCTGTGCTTTATTTTCCTGGTAAAATAATGTATTAAATCAGAGAATAGCTTAAATCGTCAATACATTTTCTACATACTTAGCATGAACTTAAACATTTCCTTGCTATTAATGCGTATACCACTGTCCCATGCAAATTAAACTTTCCTAAAAATTATGAAAGCACATACACAAGCTATAAATAATAAAAAAATATCAAAAGTTCGTTTAAAAAATTATATTTGAAACCTTTTATTGCAGTTTAATCTGACAATTTTATGTCAAATTTTATAATTCCTGCTATTACTACTAGCGAGTAAATGTAGTTTGCAATGACCCTGCTTTTTCTTCAGAGGGTTAACCCCGGAGGGTTAAACAGGAGAACTCCGAGTTGGGTTGTAATGTATAAAAAAGGTGTCTATATAAGTTTTAGTTACTTAAAACGCAAACATTAATTAGTAATATAATATAATGCAGGGGTTTATAACATAAATTTCATTTATGTATGTGTCTATGTATACCTCGATGTAAACGCTTTTTTGGCTCTGCCTTGGCTATATTCGAAAGGGAAAAAAAAATGTTAAATTTATAGTTATAAAAAAACGAGTGCGCCTTAAACCACTAATTTGTAGGGGTTTTGTGCCTAACTATTCTAACTATAGACTTCTTCTTTTTATAGTTGGAGAGAAATAACACTTTTGCTGTGCAGATCGGAATATCTTTATTTTTAAAAACTTACGATTATATATATACAAAATTTAAATGACATTAGAAAAGTCTTATATTGATTTTAAAACAATATTTAAAATGGTTGTCAAAAGAGGTTGCTTACTTTTCCACACGTAGCGAGATCGTATGTAATCATATACATATATATAATGTAGGTAAGCCCTACAAATTAAAAAAAAAATGAAAAAATCTAAAGATTTATATTTCCGTTCCAGCGCCATCTAGTTATTAGTTTGCAATGTAATACAATCGATATTAATTTAACAACCCTTAAAGTTTCTATGGTACGCGCTATGTGGCTCTGTTTTGTCGAGCTGTGAACGCTGTATCATTACATGGTATATTTAGAGCAAAGTCGCTTACCGCTGTCTGTATGCTTAGGTCTTTAAAACTACGCAACGTATTTTGATGCGCTTTTCTTAAGTAAATAGAGTGATTCCAGAGGAAGGTTTATATGTATAATACATGCATAATATAGTAAAGAAACACTAATAGCTTTTGCAACCGTGCGAAGCCAGGGCGGGTCGCTAGTATGTTTATAAATATAATTTTATACGTCGTTTTCTGTAAGTTGTAAAAAATTCTTTTAATGTTTCATTCTTTTGTATTTTTTTAACCGACTTCAAAAAAGGAAGAGTTTACTCAATTCGACCGTGTATATATTTATGTATGTTCGGGGATAACTTCGTCGTTTATGAACAAATTTTGATAATTCTTTTTTTTTTTTTTGTTGGAAAGGAGATATCCTAAGTGTGGTACAATGTCAAGGAAACCAGGATCTGATGATGGGATCCCAGAGAAATCGAGGAAAACCACATAACTTTTTATTGGGTGATTTTGATGATTTTTAATTTAATCGAAAGTTGATGTTTATAGTGTAATTCAATCATTTAAATTTCATCGAGATCTGATTACAACTTTTGGAGGAATCTTTGATAATGCGTAATTTACTTGACTATTTTTTCGTCTACCTACGTTGTATTACTTGTCGATGTAATTGAAGTTGGTTTTTTTTTTCGTTTGTAAATATGCATACTTCAATACACCTAAATACTTCTTAAATTTATCGAGACAGTTACGTAAATAGGTCTAACTTAAGCGATGGAAGTAGTCAGCAGGTGTGACATAGTGGAGTACTTTCAAGGTAAGATGTGAAAATTTAAATGACATTGTTCTTAAGTACGTGATGAAGGAAACTGTTTTAACTTAACCCGTTATAGCGCCATGTGTTGGTATTACAATATATCTATATGTGTCTAATATGATAGGTCTAATACGATAGGTCTAATATGATAGGTCTAATATGATAGGTCTAATATGATAAACTGCTGTCAGACGTTTGTGGATAAAATTTATAGAAGACAATCCTGTATAATAAACTTCAAAAACGTTTTATTCTGTGGCTAAAAAATAAACAACACTTTTGTAAAGAATCAAATTGTAATTAAATTAAATAAATAAATAAAAAAACAAAAAACTGTCCCCGTTTGGATAACTCGACATATACATGTATACTCGTAGTGTCATCTTAATTATGTACTCATTTTAATATAATAATATAAATGTAAATTATAAGGTAAATGGAATATTATTTAACTGAAATCGAAACAATAGTCTAGCTACCTTTATATGGATAAGCACAATTTCTGTCCCAACAAATTACGAAATAAAAACCAATGTATCAAAAGATATATCAGTTTTTACACATCACTTAACAGAACTGTAACTAACATATAACTACAGTTTAAAAATTATTTTATTTATACAATTAAGAGCAAATTAAAATAGAATATACAATAAAATACAATAAAATATGCTGTGTGGTTACGGTATCAAAGAATATAGCCACTCTCTCTCTTCCCGTGGGTGTCGTAAGAGGCGACTAAGGGATAACACAGTTCCACTACTACCTTGGAACTTAAAAAGCCAACCGATGGCGGGATAACCATCTAACTGCTGGCTTTGATATACACAGGCCGAAAACGGGCAGTAGCGTCTTCGGTGCGACAAAGCCAGCCCTGCGGTCACCAACCCGCCTGCCCAGTGTGGTGACTATGGGCAAAACACATGAGTTCACGTCATTTTTGGCGTGAACTTGTGGAGGCCTATGTCCAATAGTGGACTGCATAAGGCTGCTGTGATGATGGTGCTGTGATAAAATACAAATAGCTCTTATGGACAAGCAGAAACGTCGAAATATATTTTTCCCTCACACACTAGTAACAACTAATACTGAAATCTTTATAGGCTGATGAACTAACTTAGATTTTTTTTTTAAATACAAAATATTGTAATATTGTAAGCTGTATGTTTTTCAATGTCTTTTTACTTTTTGACACCGATAATTTATATCGTCTTGCTTAACACTAACCTATTTATTAAGAACTTTATAAAAACACCATAAAGTAGTAGTAATAAAGGAATTAGAATGGTGAAAACGAAAATGTAGAACCGTTCTTCGTGTTTTTAGTTTCTTTTGAATATTTTCATGTATGATTTTATATTTCCGTTCTGTCATTTCGGCAATCGTTACTATATCGTGATTATTTTCATACGATAATTATCAACGAAATGATTTAGCAAAATCAGAAGAATATTGAACCATCAGAGACGTGGACGAAATATTTCCAATATTAATAAACATACTTTTGATTATGAAAATATATCTTAAATTCAATTTTTACTAAGATTTTTTGATGTCAGTTACAAGTGGTGAACAAATTTATTTCAAATTATTTGATTTATTGGCACACATCTCCCTTTTTCAGTGTTATATTTTTTAGTCCATTAAAGGAAATATGTATAATAAAATGGGTTCTGATAAACTAACAATATAATGAAAACATACGATAAATTTTTTGTTTTTTTGTGAAAGAAGTCTAAAGCGAAACAATTAAGCCTAAATGAGAGTAGATGGAGCGCCAGGTGTCGGAGATGGAGTCGCTTGAACGTAAAATTTCATAACGTTCCAATGTTTGACATTCACGGGTCTGTGTGAACGAAAATGGCAAAAGTTTTGTTGTTAAGGTCGCACGTGACCATTCTTCTGTGCTTGAGTATAATATCCAAGTAATGTGCTTTATGAAAATGGCAAAAATATTGCAAAGTTTTGTGTTAAAGGTGTAAATTTGGTTTTGAATAATGGAATACAGTTTTAATGCACTAGTACTTAGTGTATAGCACTTGGCGTGCTACGGCGGCTGGGGGTCGACTTTGAACTAGTTGTTAACTACTTGAAGGGTTGAAATAAATAAAACCACGACAGTATTCTGATCTACGTATCGACCACCGATACCGACGTCCGAATGCTCGATCGCTCATTTATTTAAATTACTAATCTTACCTATTATACCGCGTAAATAAAGTTTTAGCGCAATCTATTTTGATCCGCACGCCATCTGTCGAGCGTTGGACTAATTTTACGTACAACGATATTTAATTATATACAATATTGGTAAACGTTCTAAACACTTAGTGTATTACAGAAATTGTAACCAGAAAACTATACGACAGTTCTGGTATAGATATGAGAAGTCCTCTGTTATGGATTTGATTCTTGCTCGGGGCAGATGTTTGTAATCATACATATATTTGTTTCTAGTCTGGGCAAGTCCCTTTAGGTCTCACAAAGTTCGCACCCCTGACAGCAATGATAACTCAAAGAATGTAATATCTTTCCCCAACCCGTTTTCTATGTTATATCGAGATGTTATAATTTAAAGATTACTATCGTTATCAGTCAGTTTATTGAATAGTAGACTAAGAACTTGGTTGGAATATAATTGCCTTACGCAGCGAAAGATGGCGTTAAATATTAAAATTAATACACCAGCTTATTTTCATTGTCCAAACACAATTTAAAATTCGAATGTATTTTCTCTTATCCATATAAGATTGATTTTTATTTATATAAAGACACGTATGTATTTATATTTATAAGTATTATGTATTTGGAAACTATTTTATTTATATATATTATTATTTCTGGCGCGAACTTGGGGAGGCCTATATCCAGCAGTGGACTGCAATAGGCTACGCTGACTGAGCTGACGATGTATTTGGAATTTAGCTCAACATAAGGCATTGCCTTTTATAGTCGTAAATGTTGGATTTATGATAATTTAGTATACCGTAGTTTTAGTGTTTTTTCGCGCTCACTTCGAAACGAGCTTATTGGTAATATACGAACCATAAAAATTCCGAGTGTTAATTTAAAACGCGCTTCGCCGCCAAACTCTTGTTCTAAACCACAGCCAATTAATAGCTTCAAACTTTTCGTAAATTCATATTTTTTATACGAAAACCAATGTTATCTGCACCATTTCCTTCTGTATTACATAATTACACTTTAATACTTTATATTATTTTAATCATCTTGTTTGTTTTTTCATCATGTTATCCAATTAAAAAATATAAAATATATTCTCACGGATATTAATTTCGAGTAAGACAATGTGTTAAACGTATTATATAATCTGTCAATTCAGCATTAAATCCATAGAATATTTTTCGCGCCAATTTCGCGCACTAAAGTTCTACATTCAAAAATTGTTATTTTTTGCTTTTTAACTCTAACGGCCAGTCCAGAAACGTTAACAATACAGACGATAACAACAATTTCATTTGTTAATAAATTCAACAAAACACGAAGTTGTAGACGCTTCAAACTTTGATAAACCCTCGCTTATCTTGAAGGAATTTCTCAAATGAGTTCACTCTGGTATAGGCGTAGTTTGTTCAAAACACTCATATAGCCTCAAACTTTTAACATTAATGCCTTCCTAACGTATTACGTTCAAAAACTACTACTTCCCGAAGCAATAAGAGTCAATGACGTAAACACTGAAATGTAAATAGTGAACTATGGTTAGATTTTAAGTTTATGAACAGTTTACTTTGCGTTATCGTTTTTGTTGTTCCTTATAAATTCTTGTTAAGCATTTTAGAATGTAGTTTGTTCGAAATTCTAGATTTCAATGCAAGAAATAGAAAATATATATACGGATATTGATTGGAGAGAGGTATTTCGACGATATCGGAATTTTACCCATTCGGGACTGATTCCAGAAACTACAGCTTATATTGAAGTTTGATCACGAAGGGACTTACGATTAGAAATAAAACAGACCTTAATCAATTTTATTATGGAATTTTAATTCTGAAATTCAAACACAAAACATTAGCATAAACTCCCAAACCACAACAAATATCTCTATGATCTGTATTAATTGAGGCAGGAAAAAGAATCATAATAATCGGCATATCCATTTAAAAGTTACACATAAAAAATATAATTGAATTGAAAACCTATTTTCGAGAAAACTATGAAGAATTAATATAATATAAATAGTATTATTAATGAAAGTTATGCACTCCGAAAGCATGCAGTCGAGTGACGAAAATCTAAAAGATAAAAGCAAAAAAAAAAATTTTGAAAAAAAATCAAAAATACATTACTTTTTAAAGTCGGTTACAAAGATTTAAAATGTACTAATAAAATACTACATTTCTGTAGGGTAACTAATTCCAAGTAAAATACTGCGCAAATCTTACACGCTCAGTTAGTAGTATGGAAACTGACAATCTTTTACAAGAAACGTCTGAGTTTAATTAGAGGTTGTGGCACTGAACAAGCACAGTGGTCCGCTCGAGTGATATATAACTTTGTACTCTTATTAAAGTTATTCGTGATATATAGTTCAGAGATCTCTACCAATTGAACTGAAACTGAAAAAATTTTGATGTTGAATTGAAACTGAGGTAGGGCACAGCAGGAATTTCCTGCTCAAAATATGGAGCAGCCCGACTGGGGTAGTACCTCGACCTTACAGAAGACCACAGCAAAATAATACTGTTTTCAAGCAGTATTGTGTTCAAAGCAGTGTTGGTGAGTATGGTGACCAGAGCTCCTGGGGGGATTGGGGATTGGGTCGGCAACGCGCTTGCGATGCTTCTGGTGTTGCAGGTGTCTATAAGCTATGGCAATCGCTTACCATCAGGTGAGCCGTACGCTTGTTTGCCGACCTAGTGACATAAAAAAAAATTATGTTCTATTTTGTATGACCAAAAAAAATATAGTCCCTAGCATATCCCGTTCCATTGCACGCTGAGCGATATCAAGCTTGTGATAGCACCATTTATAATTTTTCAGTAAGAAATTACACCAAATGAACAAAAAAATATACAGAACGACATCATTAAAAATTTTTTATAAATAATACGACTCTCAATACATTACTCATACAGGAAATTTCTCATATTTTACTTAATTACAAGTAAGTTTTATTTCTCGAGAGTGATAAACTAAGAATCGCAATATATTATTTATGTTACAAATTTTCTTAACATTATAAGTGAAGTGAAATACTATACAAGTTTGCTAGTAAATTTGTTGCGGAGTGCGTTTCGGTTTGCGTTGGAGTTCTTGTAAGAGAGAAAAAGAGACATTTAATGGCGAACTAAACAAAGAATAATCACCCCTGTTACTACAAACGTAGTAACAGGGGTGATAATGTAGCCTGTAGCAACAAAACTAGAATTTCAACTGCTGGTTAAGACTAATCGATAAAATTTAAGAGAATTACGTTACTTAAATCCATTCAAAATCAAATTCAAAAACAGCTTTATTCAAATATGCTCCAGAGCACTTTCGAATCATCATTTTACAAATTAAAGCTTTAAAAATAAATTATTATATTTATAGAAGTAAAGCTACCACCGATTCAGAATGTAGATTCTGTAGACAAGAATCGGCAAAAAACTCCACATTTACTCTTTTGAAAAATAATACATAAACTGTGTTTTAATACAAAATTATAAACATGTTACGTATATAAATACAGCGTCACTAAGTCCACACATCTTTATCAACTATGTAATCCTGCACCGAGTAATAAGCTTTATCTATTAATTTTTTTTAATAAAAACTTTAAATTTATGTTGAGACAATTACAAAATTGTTTGTGGGATTTTATTATACATGCGAATACCATAATCCAGAAAGGAAACGTTTACTTTGCGCAGTCGGAAACTTGGAGTTACAATTTTGTTATTCCTCTTCGTGTTTACAATGAGATTATGACTATTTATTTCAAAACAATGTATAATTTGATGAATCATAATTTACTTTTTTCCTATCAACTTTAAATATTAGAGAAGTGTCATCTGCAAATAGCACTATATCACAAATATATTTAACATAACATTATTTTAGCAGTCCTAGTTTACGGTCAACTTCGTTGCTACTACAAAACTTTGACTGAATATACAATTGTAATACAACATTCAGAGCAACATTGATTATCTCAGTAGCTGTGGGAAAAATAGATTATTATATCGAAATAATTTAAGCATTCAAAATCAGTTTAAACAATATAGGAGCATTATGACATTTATGATTTTATATTTTTAAGTTGTGAATTGTAAATATGTATAATATTTTGTATAAATATAGTTTATAATTTATTTAAAAAAAAAAAAAAAATTATGATTCTATTTTTGACAAAATAATGAGAAACTTGGAATAGTAGCCCTTAAAGTCAGAATTGTGATCTAAAGTTTAATTTTTATATTTTTCTACGAACCTATATAATATAGAATGTATTGTACGTAGATGCAGTTGGAATATAACATTAGTACGTAAAACCATTAGTTTTAACGACATATGCGATGTGTTTGGAAAATTTTGTTACTTTGTTATGACTTAAAAAGGTTCAAATATAAGCTAAAAATTAAAATTTATATTAGAAACAAAATGGATGTTGCAGAGGATAAACCATTAATCACTTAAACTGATGCCTATCTAAACTGAATAGTATCAATCACGATACAAAAGAGAAATCCGCGAAAATAAAGGAGCATTCTGAAGTCATTTTCGTTTCCGATCTCAGGCTTCGAGGCAAATCGAGTAGCAATTGTTTAATGTAGTGGAGACGATTCGATGTCATAATCGAGTCAGTGGTCCGTGCACTAAATAGGACTTAGTCAAACTTCGAGCGTACCTGCCGAAGATTCGCAGCAGAAGTGGATAATGTATTTATCTTTTTTGCGTATTTTAGGTAATCACGGAGTCACCGAAGGTAACTTAAAACATCAAATAGTTCTAATATTGGGCTGGCACAAAAGTGTAAACAAATTTAAATAAATACATAAAAAAACGATATCGTCCAGTCATTTTCGGAATTTGTTTCTTTTTTATTTTTACGGATATTATCAAATTTTTTCAATTTCACCCACCTTTTAAATTTCAAATTATCGATCGAAATGATACAAAATGATATTTTTATGCATGAGATATTACTAAAAACATTTCATCAAGTTTGATATATGATAAAGGAGACAGTTCAGTTTGTATGGCTGTTATCTATCTGATCATATATAATAAAACAACAGCAAAGGCAAAGCAAAGACGTTGAACTTAAAATACCATAATTATATTATCCTAAGTTATTACTAAATAATTTTTAAGCCAATTCAAAAAAATACAAAAATGGTTTTAATGTAGTTGACAGTAACGTATTCATATCGTAAAAACGACCATGTACGAATATATTCCCAAAACTTGTAATATTACAAAAATTTTATGGAAACTCATTCACTTCGAGTTCGAAATAACTTCAAACAAACTTCGTCTTCGAAGCTACCAGATCACTGACCGAATAACATTGTTCATTTATCAAGAAATTTCATAGAAAATAATAGCATCTATATTTTTACTTTGAATATGTTTTCATTTTGTAGTAGGATGACATTGGTTCCCCAACGCGATGTATTTTTTTTAGAATTATTAATACTCTTAGGTACTTTAAGATTTTTTTAAATAATTTTTTCTTTTTAAAGGCAAATCAGGTTATTGACGGGGTTTTTTTAAGTTTTTAATTTAATTTTTATAGCCTCTGGTTGTAAGCGATTAGTATATAGACGTCTATAACAGCAGAAGTATTATAAGCGCGTCGCCGACCGTCCTACGTCTGATCCTTTCCAGGAGTGCCTTACTCGCCACAGGAACACCACACTGCCTTAGAGTAGTATTTAGAGATGTTCGGAAATTGATATTACATTGTTTATATTTGACATTAATTCGTATTATTTATTTTTGTATTACCCACACATGAGGGAATTCTAAAATTTTTTAATATAATATCAAAAATGGACTGTTCGAGCGGGGATCGAACCTGCATCTCCGACTGACCGTGTCGGTGCTCTAGCCAACTAAGCTATGAAACGATGTATCCGTTAGGTCGAAATTTTTAATATGATGATTTTATATTCGGTTCTAAAAATAGCATGGTGTCGTCTCTTGTCAAAGATTTTCATAGTAATATGAAACTTCAAATAGTTACAAGTGCTGTAAAAATTCACTATCGACGGCGCCGCGGTCGATTTTTGATATGATATTAATAATCGTTATTTTACATTAATCTCAAATAATTATCTCATAACATCAAACCAAAATTGATTTTAATATCGCTTTAATCAGTTTTCTCTGATTCCGGGAAGGTTTGTAGCTTTTATAGTTCAAGTAGATCAAACTTTATGAGGGAAAAGTTAAAAAGGAATTTGTTAATGTAATATTTATGTTCTATTGTAATTTTATGAGGTTAATAATTTAGATTTATGCTTGTTTTAGATGCTTTCCATATCATTTAATTCGTGCTTCACTTTGCTGGTTGTTTACTTACTCAACTACATTAAAATTCTTTGAGAAGTTTTAGATAATTTTAGTGGAATGATTTGGAGATATAATAAATAAAAGAAGAAAGAGTTGGTATATCGCTATGTAAAATTTATTCTATATATATATAAAAAATATTTGTTGAAAAAAGGACATAGATATTATAATTTAAAGTTAAAATTACAACCCACAGCATCACCGTATTAAAACATTGTACTCGACGACTGTTTTTTTTAAGTCACATTTTTAAACCGATAAAGAAAGTCAATGCTAGTCAGTCTATTATTCACAAATCGAGTATTTATTTAAATATTTACTTCAAGAAAGCTTTCGTTGAACGAAAATTTACATCTATATTTTATCTCTTTTGTACTTTGAACTTTTTAAAGAAATAATATATTATTACCGAAATTGAACTCCATTTCATCACCGTCGCCGGGAGTTTTCACTGTTCTAGAAAATTCGGCGAACAACATTAACTCGAAAGTAAATAAATGTAGCCGTGGCGTAGTCCTGAATCCCAGATTCTGACAATAGGGAGTCACTTCAAAATTCCTATTTTTAGCTTAAGCTTAACGCTTATGTAAAAAAAAATCATTAGTTCCTTTTTTCGGTTCTATGAAGTCATTCTCAGGAGTTGTTCCAAGTGGCGCAATTAATATTTAATAATTAAGTTTGAAATGTAATAACTATGTACCCTATTAATAAAATAAATACAACACATGTTGGGTAAAATTTACATTTTTCAATACATTAAAATTAAATGGTATATATTTTTTTAAGTGAAACCTTTATTCTATCGCTCCAAAAATTTCGTACATCTATCGCATGTCGCATGTCGCATTATAGCTGGCCGTGGCCAAGGCCAATATGGGGCGAATTTATATTCTCACTTATTCGTGCAAGAGTTCCATGGCAATTAAATGCCTACAAACTGAAAAAAAGTTTCTTTTCTTTCACTTGCATCGTGGTTTCATAAAACCACACAATTATTTTTTCTTATTACTTATCTATTTTAAAAATATCAGCGCAAAGTGAACAAAATAATTTAAGCAAAATATTAAGGTAATACTGCCGTTATTTTGGGAATATGAGACATATTCTTAATGTAGTGGAACTGATGACTTTTGAATATCTGTTAGTAACAATATGTATAAAATATCATTAATGATATTAAAATTCAGTTGAGTCATTTTTTTTATGTTTAATAACTTTAGTATTATTTATCATGTATGTGATCTTTTGCAAGGTTGAGGTACAACACCAGTCGGGCTACACCATATTTTGAGCAGGAATTTTCCTGCTGTGTCCTACTTCAGCTAAAAACGATCACATGTAGTGTGTAGATCTTGTGAGCTGCTTACTATAGATATGGTCCAATGAAATAAGGTCACGCATATATATTATATCTTGAGTTAAAAAAAATATTTTACAAATCAAAAAAGTACAAAAATAATAAACATAATATAAAAATAATACTTACAGCAAATTTTATTTGTAAATTAAAATACTATTTAATAAAATGCAATGGGGAATATCCATTATGATATTAACCTTAATAATTTGGGGATTATGACCCTTATGATTATGATTAAACTATCTGATTTACTATTCAAATCAGAGAGGTATGCATTGCAAGACGTTGTCGCTAAGCGATCGAATAACTGGTAATTTCTAGTTCTATCCAGATTGACCTTTACGTGACTGTACTGCTTATGACACAATAATACCATAATAACATTTTCTCTTCAATAACTGCTTTATGCAAGAAAATTAAATGCATTTTATTATTATTTTTATTTTAAATTGAATAGTGGGTATTATTGACAAAGGACTATACTGCATCAAGAAAGGATCATACGTCAAAATGAACTTTGAGAGATGTTATGTGTGTATGATTGAGCGATTCAGCCTGACTTCATGCAAAATAAGGGTTGCGGCTTAATCCACCATATTTCTCCACTTTAGTTTTGGGGATATAGTATCTACTATTATCATTGACGATCGCTAGATTACTAGATGAGTAATGATCTCTAATAGGTGACTATTATAAGATAGCTTATCGTACTTAAAAGTTAGCAAAATATTTACTAAACAATATCATACAATCCCATAATTTAATTTTTAAATTATAACTTTTGTTTGACAAATTTAAAGTTTATTAACGCTTGATTAAACATAGTTCAGAACTTGAAAGAAAGACTTTGTTCAGCCGCTTGCAACGATGAATACAAACAAAATTGAAGAAGCCTAACGGATGCATCAGGTCTCTTTGTCAAGTTAAGCAAACTTCAACATTCTTGCTTCAAGCTGCTCGATCGGCTCGTGAGCTTTTGAATAATTTATTTACAAAGTGCTGGAATGTCCTCTTTCACAAGGTACAAGGTACAGATTATGTGTCTATTAAATAAACGCCATTTTATCCTGTATACAGTAATTTTTGTAGCCATATGTCATTGTGTAAACTGACAATCATAACAGAAATATAAAAAAGTGAGTGCTTTTGTTTTGTGTATTTTTTTCTGAGAACATGCTAATTAAAAGTTTTTTTTTTTTATACAAATTATGTACAAACTAGAAAAAATAGCCTAATAAGTATCTGCTAATATATTTGCTTGCTATAGTATATTAGAGCGTCAATACGCTCTTATATTAAAACTATCGATTAAGATACGAAAAAGCTAAGATTATTAATAAATATATGGAAACAATAAATAAATAAATAAATAAATAAATAAACAAGAAACATTTTCCTTCAAAAGTAACAACTTTGGTATTTAAATTATTGTTTATCTTAATTTCACTTATTTCATAAAAATGTGTAATTTTTTTTGTCATGACGTACAGTTTGTAGATAATGATTGGATTGAAATACATTGAGTAGAAAATGGGGCTTGAAAAATGTTTTCCATTAAATTGAAACTGCGGGTCATCATTCAATTGAAGACGTGTTTTCCACTCAACTAGAGACAAAAAAATTGAGCATCGGTTTTCCACTAGACTGGAAATAAACTATTTGTGCATTATTTTCCACTGGATCGGAAACAAACGAACAATTGAACAACCGACGTTACACTCAACTAAAAAACTTAGTAGTTTTCTTTATTATATCTCAAGCGATGAGATGTAAACACAAACACGTTAAATATGTGAATACAATGATTATTTGGCGTGTTCGCTTCGAATCGGACTGCTTCGTTACGTGACGCTATGCTCCGTTTATCGCTAGAACGAGGTACTTCCCCGTACAGAATTCTCAAAATTTTGAGCAGGACGTTGCCTGCTGCCCCCCAAATTTTAGGAAATTATGTAAAATATACTAATCTAAGCCTTATCATATTCGCAAGCGTCCGTGCAATGTTCTAGTATAGTAACGATGTCATTAATGAGTTACATTCCTTTAAGATATCTTATAGTGCAGGATGCAGTGGACTGTAAATAAATTATACTATTTAAACAAAATCACGTACAAGTGATCACTATCAGAAAGGTTACTAAAAAGATTAATTAGCTCATTCATTAATTGTGTATTATATTGAAGAGAGTAACTACCGTTGGTATTTGCAAAATGACATTTCCTAACCAGACGCCGCGTTGGCGCAACGGTTTCGATACCCGCACATGACAAACATTTGTATTGGCTATACAGGTGTTTACCGTGGTCTGGGTGTTTATGCAGTCCTTGCCTCGGAGAGCACGTTAAGCCGTCGGTCCCGGTTATTATCATGTACACCTGATAGCGATCGTAACTTATGGTAGGGAATATATCCGCCAACCCGCATTGGAGCAGCGTGGTGGATTAAGCTCTGATCCTTCTTCTACATGGGGAAAGAGGCCTATGCCCAGTAGTAGGATATTTTAGGCTGAAGCGTGAAGCGTATTTTCTTTACAGTTATACGGACTACTTTTTTAATTTTAATATCATAATTGTATTGACTTCAGGCCATTTTTAAAAAATTTTTAATATTTTTTTAAATTATAGCGCTAATAAAAAATCAGTGTGTAGATATTTTAGCGGGTAAAGTAAATTGATACCCGAATACTATCTCTAGTCACATACATTTATAAACTCTCTTATCGGTCTTCTTACCAAAGTTAATAAAGTTATTCAAGGAAAACTATCTGGGTCGTAATTAATTTTCTTTTCAGTACGAAAAAAACTAACGCAGTTAAAATTCCCGCTCGGCATTCGAGACAAGTGAGAATAGATTTAAGGCAGTAAATTTTAAAACAAGGAGACAATACGAAGTTTCTTCTCACTTTAAACTTGCTTGCGGAGCAGTGGCGCTACATTCAGATAAATTTAATTTTGACAGAACATTGAAGAGAAACGAATTTTAATTTGTATAAAACTACTGCTTCTGTTGTCAGAAATAATTCAATTAAATTAGACTTTAAAGAATTAATATTAACTTAATCTAAGATAACTTTTTTTTTTCTAAATGGACATTTACTTTATTGTACAAAGTAAACATTTAACTAAAGAGCAACTTCCGTCGAGTAATAAAGTTCGTTGCGGCATTGTTTCCTTAAAGGAAAACCTGACAAGTACAAGTTAAGCTATTTTTTTCTTTGTCACTTTATTACATATTGTTAAAATGTAATGATACTCGAAAGCTAACATTTTTCCATAAGTAAATCTACATTAATGTACAATTGAAGATGTTGCATGCAAACGAAAAAAAAAACCTACTTCGATTACATCGACAACGCAAGTAGGCGAAAAGACTACTCAAAAAGTCGTCATCAGACCTCAATAGATTGTATTTATAATAACAACAGGGACCGACGGGTTAACGTATTTTCCCAGGCATGGTGGGGAGACTAACAAGGACAGACATCTAAACCGGAAAAAAATATATTTTTACAGATACAAATATCCATCCCGAGCTGGATTTGAACCCGCAAACCGCCGGTGTTTAGGCGCGTACATTGCACATGTGCCATATACCATAGCGGTTGTTGTATGATATATTATATTTATGTTAATATATTTAAATAAAAAACCAAGTGTGCTTTAGACCACACGACTAAAATAAAACTTACGAAACGTAACTCTCTTTCTCTATTTTCTCTAACTTATATCTTCCTCTCAACTTCCGTTCGTCTCGCCTGAATACGCTTTTTGTAACGCTCTCGTTACGCATTCACCATCTTATTCCGCAAGTCAAGCGTACGTAAAGAAGTTTTACTTCAATTATAATATGATACGGATATGTCCTTCGGCCAGATGGACCGACGACTTGAAGAGGAAACTTCTTGGACTGGATGGCGAAAGCGGGAGAGCAGGGGTTTCATTAGTGGACGGTAAAGGATAATGATAATGACGGATATCTATTGTACGATTTAAAAGAACGAAGCAGAAAAGCAGACAGAGCAAAATAGAAAAAATGACAATTCCATTTTTATTATGCGCAGAAAAATATCATTAGATTATTACTACATATGAGGTTAATTTACTATTAGGGTCCTAAAAGAAATATAAGTCACTGGCAGCACATTCGTTAAAGCCGGCAATAATCGAATTATCTGTAAAAGTCCTATTTACCTCTGTACTTGCTCTCTCGTAAATGTGGAAACACACTTTTATATGTACCATCAATCCTTATTAGACAAATATTATTTATTGAACATTATTAATTTATTAAAATAAATGTCTTTTAATAGGAATGAAATATTTCAATTATTACCTAGTAGAATGTAGACTTTGATCAGAGTCGTCAAAATAACACCCAATATAATCTGAAGGACGGTAGAAATATGTCCATTTTATTATTAGACCTTAAACAATTAAGATCCCGTCTTGATATTTGTAAGATATTTATAAAATCATAGAGTAATTTCTAAAAAAAAATATTATGATATATTTAAAGGTGAACATATTATTTTTCATAGTTTAAAAAAAATATATGTAGAAACAAAACCATACGATTTGAAATTATAATTTTATTACATACATACAATATGTAATTTTTTTCTCTACCATTGGAAATTTCAATGGCACATTTCATTCTGCCGTATATTTCACTCTGAGTAGACTGACAACTTCAGCTTATTCTTGGAGTACTTCCTTCCATTCAACACAATTCGCTGTGATAGGACACTGAGAGTACATACATTTCTGGGAGATTTTTGTTTCTTTTTTATTTATAATGTTTTACTAAAATAGATAAAGTCTACATTGGAATGTAAGATAGTAGTAAGTATAAGAGACGACTCAAAATATTTCTGAATTCAAATATTACTTGTGTGTTGTGAGAATATTTAATTTCAGTTAACTTATATTGAGTACAAAAAAGACAAATAACAATTATAATAGTTCGACAAATTAATCAAACGTGTTTTCCCTGGACGTCGGTAGCAATCGTATATTAAAGTAATTTTCCAGTTGATCTGTCCGTCCCTTTTGTTTTATATTGAGTTAATTATGGCCAAGGACTTGGAGTTGTTTTATTAAGTAATTTTTTGGTAAATTATTACTCAAAAAGTTGGATTTAGATCTTTGTACATTGTTTTTTTTTTACTTATTAATTGTTACCAACAACAAGTGAATGATTGAGTCAACACTCTTCTAAATAATTCATTGACTATTCATGACCTATTGATTTAAAAATTATAATTTTCAAATGTATGTTTATATCTATAGCTTTAAGGCATATAATGTTTTCCTCGACATAAAGCATGTTTATAATATTTAAAGATTAACAATAACTACTTGTTTCAATATTCAATTACAGTCGATTCTTATATAAATCAATTAAATATCAAAACGCAATTCCAATCAAGACTTGTGAATGGAACACCATTAAGGAATCATTCGAACACAATCGTAAAAGGGTATATAAACATTTTCAAGAAACTTCCGAGTCCAATAATAAAGCTTTCGTTATCAAGAAGAACATTCAATTGGTACTGAGTTTGCTATTATCAGACGCTTTCAATTACAACCCTCTCGGAAAGTTCGTCATTCAGGACTAACAAGAGTCAGGATACTGAGAGACAAAACTCGACCTTAATAATTATTGATTTCCTTTAATAATAATTGTGTTAACAGGCAAACGAAGAAAAACCGCCTTCAATTATATCGACAAGTAATAAAACGTAGGTAGACAAAAAAATTGTCGAGTAATTACGCATTATCAAAGATTACTCCAAAAGTTGTAATCAGATCTCGGTGAAATTTAAATGTGACCAAATGATAAACATCGGCTTTCGATTAAATTAAAAATCATCAAAATCGGTATACTCAGTAAAAAGTTATGCGGCTTTTCGAGAGTTTCCCTCGATTTCTCTGGGATCCTATCATTAGATCCTGGTTTTCTTATCGTGGTACCAAACTAGGGATATTTCCTTCCCAACGAAACAAGAATTATCAAAATCGGTTCATAAACGACGGAGTTATCCTCGAACATACATTAATATATATATATATATATATATATATATATATATATACGGTCGAATTGAGTAACCTCCTCCTTTTTTTGAAGTCGGTTAATAAGTATAATAGATGTCATTATTTTTAAGAATACTAGATCGTTCAATAATTCCCGAGACTAACCTGGAAATGGCGCATATATTAAAAACTCTTTTGATTTTTAAAAAGTACTGGCTGTACAAGAATATGTGTCAAATTTTTAAAAATGGAACAATAAAATTATTGATTTTGAAACATTTAAGTGACGCTACGGTTGTAATTTCGATACAATGGAAAAAAACGTGTTTCGCGTGTTGATAAAACATTGTTTTTTAATGGAAAAAAATACCGTTGAAGCACAGCAATGGCTTATAAAATGTTATGCAGGATCAGCTCCCTCTAAAGCAACCATTTGTCGGTGGTATGCCGACTTCAAATGCGGTCGCATGGACACCAATGATTGGGAACGCTCAGGTCGTCCAAATGAAGCAGTGACTCAACAAAATATTAACCAAGTCCTCAAAATCGTATTGGAAGATCGGAAGGTAAAAGTGCGAGAGATAGCCGAGATAGTGAAAATTTCAGCTGGTAGTGTTTTCACTATTTTACATAAAAATTTGGCCATGAAAAAGCTTTTTTCTAAGTGGGTGCCGCGTTTGCTTACAACTAATCAAAAGGAACAACGTATCAATAATTCAGAGCGATGTTTGGCGCTGATGAATCATAATAAAAAGGATTTTTTACGTCGGTATGTAACAATGGATGAAACCTGGATATACCATTTCACTCCGAAATCCAATCGGCAGGCAGCGGAGTGGAGAGCGGCTGGTGAAAGCCGCCCGAAGCGTCCAAAGACTCAGAAATCGGCCGGTAAGGTTATGGCGTCTATATTTTGGGATGCGCATGGAATACTTTTCATCGACTACCTTGAAAAGGGGCAAAATATAAATAGTGACTATTACATGTGCTTATTGGAGCGATTGAAGTACGAAATTGCGGATAAACGGCCTCACATGAACAAAAAGAAAGTGGTGTTTCACCAGGACAACGCGCCTTGTCACAAGTCCGTGAGAATGATGGCCAAAATTAACGAATTGGGCTTCGAATTGCTTCCTCATCTCCCTTATTCGCCAGACTTGGCCCCCAGCGATTACTGGCTGTTTGCAGACCTCAAAAAAATGCTTCAGGGTAAGAAATTTGACTCAAATAGTGAAGTTATCGCAGCAACGGAGGCTTATTTTGAAGCCAAAGACAAATCGTTCTACACACATGGGATAGAAAAGTTAGAAAAGCGTTGGAGGGACTGTATCGCTCTTGGAGGAGACTATGTTGATGAATAAAAATTAATTTTATAAAAACGACCTTTTTTTAGTACTTAGTCTCGGGACTTATTGAACCACGTGTTATTTATTTGAAAAATCTTATACGGCATTTTTAACAACAGTTTCAAAGCAGTTATTTTATGGTAATTTATATAAAGAAGCTAATAAAGTTACTTCTGGTAATATACATATAGATTCATATGTCCATTTAAATCGCTTTCATGTATGTATGCAATTACTTTTTATTAAGTTTTAATGATCAGAATGTTTGTTAACATTCGTTTGGTTTGTAGATTTATTTTTGAATTAAATAGCTTTATTAAAAAGAAAGTATGATCATTAAAAAATCAAATTTATTGCAGATAAAAACGCGAAGCAAAAAAGAAATAAATTAGTACGGAAAAAGACAGGTTGCAAATTTTTTTGGCTCAAGATCCACGACAGCGTCTCGCACGTTGTAGTTGCGGTGACTAGGCACACCAACACCTGTGTCTATTACACCGACGACCGTGACGACGCAATTGGTCGCTTTGTGGCGAAGGCAGCGGAAACTTCTAAAAAGGACATCCTCGAACACAGCCTCAGGATGGCGATTCACCACAGGGATGCCGCCATCGTTGAGAGTGTACTCGAAATGTTAAAACGTGTTGAGGTGTGAAGACAACACTAAAGAATTAGTATTATAATAAATTGTAGTACACCTTATTTGTAAGAATAAATTGTAATTTAATGTAAGGAAAAAACATAGGACTAGGGAAAAAAAATACTAATAATAACTAACTAACTAACTCAACTGGCTCAGTGACCCGAAGTGAGTCTTGGCCTCCGAAACAAGAATTCTCCACTTTGCACGATCTTGCGCGATTTCCCGCCAATTATTGGCTTGGATCTCACTCAAGTCTGCTTCAACCATGTCCCTCCAGCGGTACCTGGGGCGACCCACCGGTCTACGTCCAGTTGGTCGACCCAGATACGCTGTCTTAACTGCTCGATCCTCCCCGATGCGTTCGACATGACCGAGCCACCGCAACCGATGGGATTTGGTAACTCCAATGATGTTTGGTTCAGACACCAGGTTTGCAATTTCGGCATTGGTTTTTATTCGCCAGCTGCCATCTTGTCCTTTAGTTGGTCCTAGGATCTTATGGTAAATTTTTTTTAACTAATAATAACATAGATTAAGTGTATATTGTAAGTAGGCCAAGTAGGCCATAAGTGTACATATACGTTAACTAGACAATAAGCAAGTAAGTGTATATATAAACATAGATAATAATAATAATATAATTCTATGTCTTTTTGCATGTAAGATATCAATTAAGTTTAGCATAATTTTGGTCGGTGGACTCACGTCTGCATTAGGGATAACTAAGATAGAATAATTAGTTCTCTTAATGTTAGCTGCAGTAGTGTAACATGTAAACGATCAGTAATAAAACTAAAAATCGGAATAACAAAGGCACGGGCACTATAAGCCTGTGGACATAACTTTATATATATATATAAAAAAATGTTGTTTTTTTTTTTAATATGACTTGGTCGGGCAAACTAGCTTACGGCCCAAATGATGGTAAGGGGTTAGCCTTTATACCCCTACAATTTAATAAGTATCACAAGCACGTTTTTATCCCTATTCTCAGCCCTTCTCAGGAGCTCTGGCCACCTGACTTACCACAGGAACAGGAACACAAGCCTACTTGAAAGCAATATTATTTACCTGTGTGTTTCTATAACAGACGGACTGCTCTAGATTTTGAGCAGAATATATCCTATGCCTTAGCTTAATGGAAATATATGTATAATGATTGTTATTAATGTTTCTGGTGAACCTCCTTAATATATTTGTTCCTCCTTTATATATATATATAAAAGCCTATTTGTAAAAGTCATTTTAAAGCATGTCTTCTGTACGCCTCAGGCTAATGGACGTCAAAATCTTGAAAGATTTAATGACTACACGAAATTGACGAATTCTCAGATTGGATGTTAAGTAGTACGTACATTAATTAAAGACGAGCAAAAGACGCTAGACCCTTTTCATTAAATAAATCGGTTTGTAGACTGTTGACACAGAAAAGATTTTATTTTGACATCAACTTTAAATGATGATATTATAAAAGAGCAATGGGAATTATCGGAGTGTTTTTTTATTTTATTTTTTATAAAGATTAGGCAATATTATAACTCCAGATTTCGTTATCAGCTGTATCGTAATATAATTTTGTTTTCTCGCAAACGTAAAAAAACGACTTCAATTACATCGACAAGTAACGACGTAGGTAGACGAAAAAATTGTTAAATAAATACGCGTTATCAAAGATTACTTAAAAGTAGTTATCATATCTCGATCAAATTACAATGTTACCACAAAACAAGCATCGGATTTCGATTAAAATAAGAATTATCAAAATCGATTTACATAGTGGAAAGTTATAATACAACGTAATGCAGTATAATACAACGTAAGTTGACGAAAAAAAGTCAAGTAAATACGCATTATTGGATATAACTCGAAAAGTACTTGTTAAATCGCAATTAAATTTAAATGGGACCACATGACATATACTACCTTTATTTATTTATTTTGGATTAAAACGAAAATCATCGAAAAAGGTCCACCCAGTGAAAAGTACTGAGGTAACATTCATAAAAAAGAAACAGTCGAATTGAGAACCTCCTCTTTTTTGGAAGCCGGTTATATTAATACATGTATAGAATTTTAATGAAATAACCAAAAAGTATGTCTATAAATATTCAAATTAAAACTTAAAGCCTAAAATGCAAGAATATCCATTTCTAGGAATGTACTAAAATATTTAATTCCCAAAATCTTAGCTCACTCTGTTTTATAACGGACAAACGGACGAAAAAAAAAAAGTAAACCTACCGAATTTTCGTTTTAGCCTTGAAGGGTATTTTGTTACTGAACCGAAATAAGTAGCAAAAGTGGCAACATTGAATATCAACAAAAAAAAAGTATCAAGACGCGAACTTCCCCTGCTTCCTCTCATGGGAATGCTTCGCTGAAACCCGTCGAATGTTTGATAAAGACCCGAGAGCTTTCAAAATTATTTTTATTGTACTCTATTTAATTTTTCGTTTACAAATAAATCAGTGTTCGAATTTATCGCTCTGTTATAAACATAATTTTTGATATTAACATAATCAATTTGAATGGAAATCATCACATCAGTCTATCGCAGTCCACTACTGGACATAGGGTTCCGCAAGTTCGAGCCAAAAATGGCGTGAGCTCGTGTGTTTTGCCCATAGTCACCACGCTGGGCAGGTTGGTGACCGCAGGGCTGGCTTTGTCGCACCGAAGACGCTGCTGCCCGTCTTCGGCCTGTGTATTTCAAAGCCAGTAGTTAGACGGTTATCCCGCCATCGGTCAGCTTTATAAGTTCCAAGGTGGTAGTGGAACTGTATTATCCCTTAGTTGTCTCTTACGACACCCACGGGAAGAGAGCGGGTGGCTATATTCTTTAGTGCCGTAGACACACAGCATATGTGTGGAAATAATCTATACAAATAAATAAAATTGGAGTATCCATTTGTAATATTAGAATAACCGCTTTTCAATAAATTCATATGTATGTATACACGGCACGTATACCAAAATAACATTATTTGTAATTTTGGCTGTCTGTCTATCTGTCTGTCTGTTTGTTTCGGCTAATCTCTGAAACGACTGGACCGATTTTGACGGGACTTTCATTGCCAGATAACTGATTAGATAATAGCCCGGTTAATAAGCCTTAACGCTCAACAGAAAACTTTTTCTGACGTTTCCTTAACACCGTTCAGGGTTCATGTCTAACAGCCAGTTTCAACATTCTATCTTTTTTTTTTATATAACTAGGTCGGTAAACAAGTGTACGGCTCACCTGATGGTAAGCGTTTCCCGTAGCTTATAGACGCCTGCAACACTAGAAGCATCGCAAGTGCGTTGCCGACCCAATCCTTAATCCCTCCCAGGAGCTCTGGTCACCTTCCTCACCAACAGAAACACAATACTGCTTGAAAACAATATTATTTAGATGTGATCTTCTGTAAGGTTGAGGTCTACCCCAGTCGGGCTGCTCCATATTTTGAGCAGGAAATTCCTGCTGTGCCCTACCTGTCTGACTGATTAATAGAGATAGAATTGTAACGAAAGTCCATACAAATTGTGTTAAACACCCATCCCATACCCCATACCCATCACCATAGTAAACAAAACCAAAGATAGGTAGATTAGTGAAAACGGCTGTAAGTCTTTCGTTGTAACTGGATAATATGGTATGTACATATAGAACAAATTACATGAAATAACCACTAGAATCCCAAGAAAAAACACTTCCACAAAACTTAGCTAAAATTTCTTTAACTAGGTTAATATTTAAATAGGATTACAACTGTTCAAATGCAGTACAAGATTTACGTCATCATCAGCTAACATTAATACAGCCGTTGCAATCAAAACGTTCACGCTATGAAGTAACGTATTAATTTTTATCGGTTTTTCACTATCACAAAAGAGTTTATACCGAAAAAAATATTTGAAATGAGATAAATACATCCGCCAACCATTTTCATTAAATTTTATAATTCAATTCAATTTCACAATCATTTTATATGCATTCATTAGGTCGCTGACGTTAAGTTAAATATTAGAGTAGGTATTTAACATCAGAACGGTAATAATGCTTCGTAATGAGCTTTGAGTTTTAATTATTCGTTGAGCATAAAGTCAGCTTAATAGTTCCCACCGTTAATTCTACCGTTTAATCTTCTTATATTTCAGTCAAAACAATTTCAAAGGATTCATTAGTACATTATAATTTCATGGTCTTCATGCTACATACTATGATAAAAATACTCTATCTATAATTGAAAATGCGTTCTACATTTAAAAAAAAAATAGTTGTCTGTAAAGTCGGTTGATGGTTTTCGTGATAACGTTATAAAGAAACATTGATAAAAATTACATACTTATATTAATTAAATTCAATTATTATCAGATTTATTTCGAACTGAAAGAAAGAAAGAAAGAAAAGAAAGAAAAAAACGTTTATTTGTTCACACACAAGAGACAAGAACAATAGTTTAAAATGACTATACAAAGCAACATACACATGCTACTCTTACACATATCAAACTATCGTGTGCCTCAGGAATCAGAATTCAGATTACCATAGTAAAAATGGTACCTGACACCGGTTTTCAACCAAACCATAGGACGAGTACGTCACTGACGTCAGTTGGCTACCAATAAAATCTATTAAATCGAAATAAAAAACAAATAAATGAAATAAAATAAAAAAAACAAACTAGCTCTGACGTCACGCGAGAAGAGAGATAAATGCCACACGCCAACGCTTGGGTCGATCTTGCCTATCTATCGCTTGTTCCGCGCTTTCGCTTGTACGCTCAAGCTCAGGCGGAACGTGACACTTTTTCGTGCGTGCAGCCGGTGTTCATCGATTTATAAGACGTTATCACGTCAAAAAATAATAAGGAATACAAATTATGGTTCACGTGTGGTATGGTATGGTTCATGGTGGTCAGCAGTTTCCGTATTCTGTGGAAACCTGCAACACCAGAAGCATCATATATGCCTCGCTGACCCTATCTCAATAAACACAGGACAGTTCATTGGTAGTTTATTTACTCACCATATGGTCATAACACTATTTGAGAGTAGTGAAATTTTTTTACATACTTCAAAAAAAGAAGGAGGTTTTTAATTCAATAGTTTTTTCTTTTTGGAGTTTATTGGAGTTTACTCCTTAAAAACCGTTTTTCATATAAGGCCAATGAATGACCTCGTTACGTTTCTCGTAACGCCATCTATTGCGTAAAGTCTAAAGGTGTAACGACGTTTTCTAAAAACGCCATCTCGTCGTAATGTATCATTAACGGATGGCGTTATTTGATTCGTTTATAGACATATCGTTTTCCATTTATAGATAGACAGTCGATCTGAAGGAGTAAACTGCAGTCGTGCGTCGAAGCTGACACACACACTTTTTTATTTATGTGTGTTACCTTATGATTATTTTTATTGAAAAGCTGGTGCCTGTCTTGTTTCCATTTAAATTTAAGTAGAATTGACGAGTAGATCTTCAGTTGTTTTAAATTTTGTGTATGTTCTATATTTGTCGATGTAAATTAAAGTCGGTGATTTTTTGTTTGAGAACAAACACATTTATTTTCAACTAGCTGCTGCCCGCAACGTCATCTGCGTGAACGCTATACAGCACCAAAAATACCTACGATTATACCTTTTAAAATAACATTCATTTACCCGTTTCTTCTTTACATTTCATATCTACAGAAAAATCTCATAGATGGCGCTGCTTTAAAATTGTCTTGTCTACTTATATTCATTTAATTGTGTTTATCGGCTTAGTTACTTATATTGCGTGATTTTTATAGTGTGAAGCTAGTTTATATAGCATGGTTATTAACATAATAACAAGAACATTCAAATATGCGTCGTTAGATTACACGTTGTTACAAAATGCGTTGAGGAAATAAAGGTTCACTGGTCGTTCCTTCACCTACCAGGTGATAGCATGATAATATGTAGCCTATATGTTGACCCGACTTCTTAATAATAGTCGTGCCAAATTTGAAGTAAATCCATGCGGTACTTTTTGAATTTATCCCGACATACATACAGACAAACAGACAAACAGACAAATAGACAAAAATTCTAAAAACTATATTTTTGGCTTCGGTATCGATTTTAGATCACATCCCAAGTATTTTTTTTTAAATATTCAATGTACAGTTTTGACTTTCCTACCATTTTATTATATATATAGATAATGTTATTAAAGAAAATATGAAGAAATAAATAATTATAACGTGTACATATCTAAAATAACATTTTAAAAGCTCTTATGTATAACGTTTATTAAATCCACGAAAGTTTAAACTTACCTATAAATGTATCCATTGTAAAACAAATCTTACTTTGGGATGTAATAAAGTTCTCAGTTTTCAGTGACAAAAAAGTATGCGAAACATTTTAGGCGCCCCTAATTTGTTAAAGATAAAGTGCTTTCTTACCGCGAACACTGAAGATGTTTTATTTAATACCGGAAGAGATAAAATATTCCAGTAATTTTGATTAAGACTGTTTGTTGTTTGTCAAAAAATATTAATAAATTAATAATAAAAAAAGGTGAAATGGATCATAAGTTAAATTTGGCAGATTAAATAAAGACTGGACACACAGTTGAATTTTATAGTAATTTGTTAAATATAATTATAATCTGGTTATCAATGGTAACGTTAAAAATAAACCTGACTTGCATCTCTTGTGGAAAATACGTAAGTTAAGCCTGTGATTCTATATCATCCAATAACAAAATTTGTTGTCTGTTACAACAAAGTATAGCATACCATAAATTGAAAGGGAAATCACTTTTTTTAGTCTTTTATTGTATCTATATGTCTTTGTAAATGTTTCTCTTCATACTTCACACCATGTGGCCTATGTCGCGAGACAAACTTCAAGTGTTGCCACATTCTACCTAATTACTCCCAGTGTATTGCCCCGTTATCATGAATATTTTCACCTACAGCAGCTGCGAAACTTAGCTTTAATGAATTTGCTTCCTTAACTTTTAAGGTAATTTTCCTATCTCTCGGAAAATGAATATTAAGTAAGGAAACTTTTATAAAGTTGGTAACTTATTATAAGTAAGTAATGATGAGTGTGTTTGAAAGCAATTTCAATTTACCATAATTTCGTATCATATTCCCTTTAAATGTTCAGAAATCGTTCAGTTCGTAATATAAAAGATATTTTCTATTGTTTTAATTTCTACAGATAGACTTATTTAAAATTTTTGCTTCTTTTACATTCAGCAAAATGTACATTATTTTTTTTTTACTTTATACAATTAATATGTTAAGAAAATATTGAATATAATTTAATGATTCGGTACATTAACTCTATAAAAACCGTGAAAAGAATGTACTGAAGTGTAAAGTACTCTAATGAAGCAAAAATAAGCGTCAAGGAAAACGCACTGCCAAATTTATTTATTTATAATTCACTATTAATATTCATATGACAACTGTCAGCTTGCTAAAAACAATTCATCACACTTTTTGTTGTGGAATTTCAGGCACTTGTCCACTCGTTTGCATGAACTGTACTTCACAAATCAGACTGTTAAGGTGATTTTGAAATTATATCATTTAAATAAACAAGTTGTTAATTTTACTTCGGTACAGTACCTAAAAGCGTTTAATCTATTAAGTAGAAGTAGTTAAGTGCTATTGATGTGTAATTTAGGTTGTGATATGTATATTATTGTAAATTTTCCAAATATACTATAAATTAAAATTAAAAATTAATTTAATTAAAACTCATATTTTGTACTGCATATCGAATATGTTTATTTTGAAAACTCATATGCAATAGACGGGACCGTCGCCGTACATTAGGCTGAAGTAATGCTTAACCCTATAAATGCTAATTGCACTCAGTAAACTAGCGAGCCACGCCATCCATAACCAAATTACGCCCAAACTAGGGGTTGTAAATCATTGGCACGTTTCGAATTAATTCACTGCCGTACCTGATTCTAATCCGTGGCGCAATCAGCTGCCTTTTGTATGGAGCGGATGAGTGATTATTAAAAGCTTTATGTTTTAAGATGTTTGTGTATATTTATTAAATACTTGCCGATCTAAGCAGTTTAAATGTTGATTATTACAGTTCTACTGATAATAAATATCAATTTAAAGATACCATTATACACATTTTCATTTGACCTGGTTTAGTGCTTTGTGATAAACAAACAAATATAATGAAAATGATTGTTTTATCCATTAAAAAAAACGTGGAAACTTCGTCCACAGAATGACTATTAAAAAAAAGTTACTAATTATCTTTGTCATAGTACTATTATTTGTATGTAAATATTTAAATTGTTTTAATATTACAGTTTATACATACATATGTTTTTTACAGATTAGGATATTTCAACTTAATATATATACGACAAAATTATGATAGTGTAAAATATTACTAGTAAATTTTTTCAACACATGTGGACTGTTTTCACGAATCGGGAGAAAAAAAAGATGAGTCGTGGTTCTCTATCTCGTGATTTTCTGCAACTACTGCTGTATTCATGATAAATATTGCTGGAAAGAGACAGCTTAGTCGCAAAATGATCATATTTACGCAATGTCGTAAAGTAGTTAAGAAACTTTTTATTCGACTTTTAAAATAATTATTCATATCTACTTTGTAAATTTAACATTAAAGCACGCTGTACTATGATATAGTTCTGGTGCTATAACTAATACATTCAATTTAGATTGCAATGTGGCGAAGTGAAATATACGGTGCCGGTCTATATCACCGCGATTGGACGTTAGAAGTGTTAAATTTAATTTATCGAGCACTAGTACGAGAATTAATAGATTCTGCGGCGGCTGTTAAGTGTTTTAACTATTTAACGCTGATTTCATGCTAAAAACTATTTAAAAATTACCTCATCAAATATTTGTTTCCTAAATTTAGTTATGGAAATAGTGTGTAGTTTGTTTTGGGATAAATAAGTACATGATATTTTTTTGTTAATTAATTTTCATCCATCGCTGTTAGAAAATAAAATTTTAATTTTATATTAAAATTCTATTTTTTTTTTACGATTTTAAATTTATTTTTACTTTTACGCGCTTTCATTCTTTACCCCTTCCTAACTTATAGTCCCCTACTTTATAGAGAGCTTAATATGACGAAGTACGTTCCAATTTTTGTACATTTTGGATTTTAGGTTATTTTGACCTGATACTAAGGTTCATTATGTCAGTTATTTCTGTTGTTTGTTATGATCTTTCAATGAGAATCAATAAAATCAGACTACGCGTCAATGAGTTCAGTTACAGAACTGATTTCTGACTGTTTCCCTGACGGTTGCGGGTTCGATCCCCGCACAGGAAAATATTTCTATTGCCATACAGATGTATGCCATACCGTGGTCTGGGTTTTTGTGAATTCCTTGTGGGTCTCCCCACCATACCTCGAAGAGCACGTTAAGCCGTCGATCCTAGTTGTTATCATTTACTTTATTTTTTTATCATTTTATTTATTTAAATAGCAATCGTTACTCATAGTAGGGAATATACCGCCAACCCGCATTGGAGCGTGCAGCGTTGTGGATTAAACTCTAATCCTTCTCCTAAATGGGGAAAGAGGCCTAGATGTGTGATATTACAGGCTGAAGCGTTATATGTAGGAGTAATGATTAATATAGGACTTAGTGTATCTAAAGAGATAGAAGGGAAGAAAATTAGAGGTATTAATTTAATTAATGGTCTCTAATATTTTAGCACTTATATGTTTCTGTTACGTTTGATGTAAAAGTATGTTTTATTAACACTGGTATCGAAGAATAAATATTTGTGTTTGCTCGCAAACGAAAAAAAAATCAACTTCAATTACATCGACAAGTAATACAACGTAAGTATAAGAAATAATAGTCAAGAAAATACGTATTTACTTGACTAATATTATTATCAAAGACTACTCAAAAAGTCGTCATTAGATCTCAATCAAATATAACAAGACCACAAAACAAGTACGAGCTTTCGATTAAAACAAGAATCATCAAAATCGATAGACTCAGTAAAAAGTTATCAGTTATAATACAACGTTGCTCGACGGAAATAGTCAAGTTAATACGCATTATCAACAACGATATAACTAGAAAAGTATTTGTCAGATGTCAATTAAATTTAAAAGTTGAACTTATAATAAAACGTGTTAATAAAGATTATTGTTATAATCTATACAAATATATAAAATTGGAGTGTCTGTTTGTGATATTACAAATAACCGCTTTCTACCAAACCATATGTATTTAGTAAAAACGGTACATTTACCAAAATAACAGTTCTTACAATTTTGTCTGTCTGTCTGTCTGTTTGTTTGTTGCGGCTAATCTCCGAAGTGGCTGGAACGATTTTGTCGGGACTTTCACGGGCAGATAGCTCGTGTAATAAGGAGGCTAGTTTTATTTTAGAAATGTATTTATTTTATAAGTTTGCAAAGTAGACAATAATTTTTTTTTGTTAAATTCCTTGCGGGCGAAGTCACAGAAACGGCTTGTTTTATTATAACGATGCAGAGATCAAAATAGTATGTACTGAAAATGGTAACCATTCTCATTTAAATTTACTCCGTAGTTCCAGAGTTATGTGTAACTAAGATACAGAATAATAAGATATTATCTAATACAAATAAAAAGCACTCTTCAGAGCAGTGGAAATGGCAAAAACCTCAAAGTCACGCTCCATCAACATCCTGAGCGACTCGAGGTCATCTTTAGATCTGATGAGGAGCCCCTCAGTAACTCACCCTCTGGCCGTGGAAATGAAGAGTCAAATCAGACAGCTCCGGGAGGAGAATAAGACAGTACGGTTCTTTTGGTTGAGGGCCCATGTTGGAACACCGGGCAATGAGAGAGCGGACGAACTAGCCAAAAGGGCGGCTTTAACGAAAAAGACGGCACCTGACTACGACAGAGTACCACTCTCGTATGTCAAAAGGCAGATACGGGAAGCGTCTGCCAGGGTGTGGCAAGACAGATACAATTCTTCGGAGACTGGCTCGGTCACGAAAATATTCTTACCGGATGTAAAGACCGCTCGCAGACTGGTAAGGAAATCGGCACCAACATCTGTCGACACACAAATTCTGACCGGCCACGGAGGATTTGCGGCGTATCTTCACAGATTCCACATCACTGACAGTCCTTCGTGCGTCTGCGACCCGAATTGTGAGGAGACAGTTCTGCATATTATACTGAGCTGCCCGAGGTTCAGTAAGGAAAGGCTGGATCTGGAACTCAAACTCCAGATTAAATTAGACCAGCCATCGCTCCATACCATCCTGGAGAGCGAGATTAGCAGAACGTCCTTCCTCACATTCGCGAGAAAGGCCGTCAATACAGCCGCAAAGAGGAACAGCACGCTTTCTCCACCACTGGCTTTAACACCTACGCAGAATGCCAACACCGTCGTTCTTACAACACACACTCAGACACACAACACACAAACACAAATAGAACAAAACCGTGTCCAACAAGTAACTCAGCAGGACAACATCACGGCTCCGCGGATGTCTCCTGGCCGCACCCTTCTGGGCCAAATAACTAGGACCATGTCTTCCTCACTGCAGAACCTGTTCAGGAATAGAGCCAACCAAAACGCACCTCCGCAACCGACTCAGAGCAGGATGACACAATCCTCGCCCAGTGAAGTGAACGGAAGTGGAGAAGTTGGTATTAGGACCAGATGCGTGGCTCTATTCATGGACAGCGAAACGGAGAGGATGGGAATAAGCTTCTGTCGCTCTGAAGAACGCAATCAGCTGGCGATTTCGCCGGGGCTCGCCTTACTGATAAACGGTAGCACCCAAAAGACAAGCATAAAGCGCACAAAAATCACAGCGCTAGCGCAAGAGCAGGAGGGCGACCCGACCTATCGTTTATTGCGGTTGAAAAACAAAGAGATCGCACTTTTCGAATGGGGAGAGACGTCCGCCTTCGCGCAGTCCAGCTTGTGGCTACAGCGCTTGGGCGAGATCCCCGGGGGAATCCCCGGAAGAATCAGTGTCGATTCGATGAGAGTCGGTTATGATAGAGGCAACGTATCGGATAGGTACGGTTGCCTAATGGCTTCTAAGAACAGTGAGGTCATTGTTTACGAAGACAGGGGGGAGGATCTTGGTTACTTAAGACCGAAATCCAAAACACCTTCATCCCCTGCATTGCCGACTGTCAGCGAACCCGCACCTAGTGGCTCGGAGCGCCTACAACAAAAGATCGAGAACCAGAAGGTTGAACAACGCAAAGCAAGGGCCGCACCTGAGTCTAAGCCGAGCTCGATGTCATTGGCGACCTTTATCCAGGCAACCATCTCCCCGAAACAAGGTAAGCTCCCGCATCACCCCTCTCCCAAAAAGGCTGGACAGGGAGAGCGACTATCGGGGACGCTGAGCGGGTTCACCAAAGACGACAGTCCGAGGCACCCGGAGGCGTCACTCGCCGCTCGAACTAGGGCCGATATGGGACAAGTAGAACCACCAAGACTTCGACCTGCGTCCACACCGTTTCAACATGCAGAGAACGCCCTAATCGAGCTCCTGGCCATAATAAAGGCAAACCGCGAGGTAAGCCTGGCCACCTGCAAAAAGATCATGCAGGCCTACCAGTACGATCACCAAAGGCTACTGGAGGTGGAACTCGAGGAAGCCGAAGCAGCCATATACAACAGCAAAACCCGACAAATACTCAAGGGCAAGATGTCGGGTAGGTATATGGCTGCATATAACACCACAGCAGGTTTTGTGAGCGCGGTCGAGTCTGAGGGGAGTGACGAGGAGTCTCAAACCTTCGACACACCTGAAGGGGACCCGGTGGTGGTAGTGGCCAGATGCACGAAAGTAATGCTGGGCGACCGGATGCTGCGGATGGCGAAAACCATCTCGGGCGACCGGGAAGCCGGTTTACCGTCCGTGACCTGGGGGCTACCATCGCTGGAGTGGATAAACGGTGTACCGGGATGCGGTAAGACAACTCGCATAGTCAGGGACTTCGATGAGGACACGGAGGTCGTGATTACGACCACAGTCGAGGCGGCCAAAGACCTAAAGGAAAAACTGGCGCACCGCTATGGCAACAAGGCCAAGCAAAAGGTGCGCACTATGGCATCCGTGCTGGTAAATGGTTTCCGTGAGGGCTCAAAAATCAAACGCCTAACGGTGGACGAAGCCCTCATGAACCATTTCGGAGCCATAGTAATGGCCGCCCGACTATCGGGAGCAGAGAAGGTAGTCCTCATTGGAGATATAAATCAGCTGCCGTACATCGACAGGGACAACCTGTTCGAAATGCGGTACCGCAGACCAAACCTGTTAACAACCATCTCATGTGAGTTGTCATGCACGCATCGTAACCCCAAAGACGTCGCCTTTGCCATCAGTGAGGTTTACAAGACCGTGTACAGCTCAAGCACAAAGATCCGATCTTTGCGAGTGGAGAGCCTCACGGGCGCGCGCATTCCTGTAGGAAGGGACCGGACCTTGTACCTGGTCTTTACGCAAGAGGAGAAGAGATTGCTGACTGACCAGGGATACGGGTCTGGTGAGGGATCGCGCGTCTTAACCATCCATGAGGCGCAGGGCCAGACCTATGAGGACGTCGTTGTCCTCCAGACGAAGACAAGGAGGCTCAAGATTCACGACAGCGTCTCGCACGCTGTAGTCGCGGTGACTAGGCATACCAACACCTGTGTCTATTACACCGACGACCGTGACGACGCAATTGGTCGCTTTGTGACGAAGGCAGCGGAAACTTCTGAAAAAGATATCCTCGAGCACAGCCTCAGGATGGCGATTCACCACAGGGATGCCGCCGTCATTGAGGGTGTGCTCGAAATGTTAAAATTGTAGCACACCTTACTTGTAGGAATAAATTGTATAAGGAAAAAACTTAGGAGTAAGAAAAAAAAAAAAAAAAAAAAAAAAAAAAAAAAAAAAAAAAAAAAAAAAAAAAAATTACTAATAATAACATAGGTTAAGTGTATATTGTAAGTAGGCCAAGTAGGCCATAAGTGTACATATACGTTAGCTAGACAATAAGTGTACATATATTATAGATAGCAAGTAAGTGTATATATAAACATAGATAATAATAATTATTATAATAGTGACAACAATAATTAAAGTAAGGCGCAATATAATTCTATGTCTTTTTGCATGTAAGATATCAATTAAGTTTAACATAATTTTGGTCGGTGGACTCACGTCTGCATTAGGGATACTAAGATAGAATAATTAGGTCTCTTAGTGTAAGCTGCAGTAGTGTAACAAGTAAACGATCAGTAATAAAACTTAAAATCGGAATAACAAAAGCATGGGCACTTTAAGCCTGTGGACATAACTTTATTTAAAAAAAAAAAAAAAAAAATACAAATAAAAAAAACATTACATTTTGAGCTTTATTATTCATCATAAAGTACATTCAAAAATATTCATTCGACTTGTTATAGCTTTTATATTTAAAATTTCAAAATTATCAAACAATCTGCCATGTATCAAAACTCAATCAGAGTGAAACTGCACTTGATGTCTAGTGTATTATGTTTATCCTGATTATTACAACAAAGATTTGATACTAACTGTAACAGGAAGTTATTAAAATTTAATGGCTCATTAGTCTTACAGAGGTTAGTTAAACTTACCCTTAGTATTAAACATTAGTTGATCTCGATTAAGTAAAAATTATTTAGAAGAAATAATACAAAAAAAAATTCACCTTAAATATATTTTTATTTAAAAAGAAGTGATAAGGATAAATATTTTATATTTATTTTATATAAATATTTATTATTTATATGTTTTTTTAGTAATCAATACATGCATGTAATGTATGTATATCTTATATAATGTGTAATTAGTTTGGACGTCTTAAGGCTGACTGATATGTCTGTATAGCTTTATTTCCGTATTTTGTGCAACAGGTAATTTTAAGTTGAGAAATAAATTTAAACTAAATAAATAATACAAAGTTTTATGAAAGTTTCTGTTTAAACACAATACAATTCACATGCTTTTCGTAGAGAAAATAATATTTGTTATCAAACCTTTGGTTTCTTTTTAAACTTCGGGTCGAAAAGTAGACAAATTGCATTTCCTTTTTTAGACGTGACGATAACTTTAAATAAATATTCGCCATAGAAGAACGAGTTGCCCAAATAGTTCATCATTAATGCCGTCAAATTAAGATCCAAAAAGTAATCACCCTAAAAAATATATCTTCGTTTAGAATATACGAAAATCATTTAAAAACGAATCTAAATCCAAAGCATTATTAAATAAATGATCCAGCCAGTAACATGTCACTGCAGCGCAAAGGTTTCTTAAACTAAGAAGGAGAAAGGTTGACGCTTAATCCATTATAGGTATGAATACAGTTTACCTTTTTCACAACACAGTTCTGAACACCAAATTGTGTTTCCAAAAATGCAGCTAACATATAATGTTTGCATGGTTTGTTGATGATATAGTTCCACAGGATCGTTTTGCTTTTATCTTTCAATGTGTATACTGAAATCCTGAACTGAAAAGATAAATTATTTATTTACATTTAGTTTTATTATCTTCTGATAGGTTTAAAACTAGGAATTTATATATAATAATAATAATTAAATAGCATGCATATGCAATTGGGTAAACTTAACCTTACGCTTCAGCCTGTAATATCCCAATACTGGGCATAGGCCTCTTTCCCCATGTAGGAGAAGGATCAGAGCTTAATCCACCACGCTGTTGCAATGCGGGTTGGCGGATATATTTCCTACTATGAGTAACGATCGCTATCAGGTGTACATGATGACAACCGGGACCGACGGCTTAACGTGCTCTCCGAGGCACCGTGGGGAGACCCACAAGGACTGCACAAACACCCAGACCACGGCAAACAACTGTATGGCCAATACAAATGTTTGTCACGTGCGGGTATCGAACCCGCAACCGCCAGCGCAACAGGTACAATCCATGGCTGTGACCGTATTGTAATAATTAATATAGTGAATATATCATAATTAATGTAGTGAAATGTAAGTAAATAAAAGAAATAAATAAATAATAAAGAGATAAATATTAATAATAACTATATATAAATAAATAAAAAAGTCCCTTACTAACAGTAACATAGACTAAGTGTATATTGTAAGTAGAACATATATGTACATATATGGTAAGTAGGAAATAAGTGTACATATATGATAACTAGCAAATAAGTGTAAATATAGCCATAGATAATAAAAATAATAATATGTTCAGAAATTAGTAATGAATGAATGATGAGTGATCAAGGAGTAAGGGAAAAAAACGTCCTAGTTTTACTAGGCAGTCATAGGACAGTCGATTTGTAGTTGTACTGAAAAATCGCCTGTGGTATGTAATACATGCATGTTTAACAAAAGGCATGGGCACTTTGAGCCCGCGGATGTTAATTTATAATTAAAAAAAAACCTTGGGCTAATTGTAGGGCTACTCGACAAAACGGATTTCGGGTTTTAGTAACGTATATTCATCATCATCATCATTCCAGCCATTTGTGCTGTGTGGCTACGGCACCAAAGAATATAGCCACCCTCTCTCTTCCCGTGGGTGTCGTAAGAGGCGATTAAGGGATAACAAGGTTCCAGTACCACCCTGGAACTTAAGAAGCCGACCGATGGCGGGATAACCATCTAACCGCTGGCTTTGAAACACACAGGCCGAAGACGGGCAGCAGCGTCTTAGGTGCGACAAAGCCAGTCTTGCGATCACCAACCCGCCTGCCCAGCGTGGTGACTATGGGCAACACACATGAGCTCACGCCATTTTTGGCTCGAACTTGTAGAGGCCTATGTCCAGCAGTGGACTGCAATAGGCTGGAATGAACGTATATTAGGATGTATTAATTTAGGATGAGATAAACCGGTTTATATCAGTTACTTTAGTATTACCTATAAGTTAGTAGTATCTATATACCTTAGGAGTACCAATATCAGTTACCTTAGGATATAGTAATTTGCTACGGATAATCTAATTTCATGGATTTGTCTGAATCAATAAATGGTATTATTATATTGTTAGACTTTTGAACTCAATCCATATGTGCTTGGAAACATACAAACTTTATAACACTATTAAAACTTTATTCGACTAAATTGACTACTGTCGACACTTCTAGGAAATTATAAACAAACTTGGTATTGTAGGTTTACAGGTGTCATCAAATTGGCATATACTTCGCACAGTTATTAGAAGTACATTTACTTTGGGTTATGCAAATCTGAAAACTCTATAGTTTATCAATATTTTAATGAAATATATAAACATAATAATTATGAGAACTTTATATAAGGTTTCCTTGAAAAACAAAAATATTTCAAATTATTTTAGCATAGTATTTTTGAGAGGTCGATATTTTTTCATGATAGACTTTTTGAAACTTCAAAATTAAATACTCACTTCCTCGATGCGCGTGTTATCAAAGAAAGTCATATTCAACTCCCCTCTGTACGTACCATCCTCGGTTTTTGATAACTTTGTTGAAAAACTTGTTAAATTCACCATTTTCGGACCGCGACACGCATCATAGTGATCCCATGATACTTCGTATGGACCCTTTAAATAAAATATATTTATGTAAATTTACGTAAAGAACATACTTGTAAACTTAACAACGCATGTTATGTTGACATTTATTAGTTAAGAGGCTTTTATAACTTTTATAACACTAACAATTTATCTAAGGGTAGAGATGAGGCAGTGATCGTAGCGCCTTATTATTTAAATAGCAGTCACAAAGTAAACCTTCGTATATAAGAGTTTCATTTTATGCAACAGGTGTTCTTGATTGTGTGTATGTGTGTGTTTTAATTTATTTAAGTGTGTGTTTAATCTATTTAAGTTTTTTTTTAAATATATAATATATAAAAATAAAATAATTTTTTATTTTTATTTATTTTAAATAACAAACACTCATTTATAAACATAGTTACATGGTTAACGTAAGTTTAACTTAGTGGTGTATATGTTTGCCCTAAAAGTACCCCAGTATCTTCATCTAACTCGGGCCTAATAATGTAACTGTAGAAAGCAGGTCAATAAGACTTTAATTTTTAATTGAATCAACGTATCCATTTTAATTAAACTTAAGCTTAATTTTATATGCGTAAAAAAACATATTGCTTAAAAAATGCCTACTTTTTTACATCTCTTAAATAGTTTACAAAGTTGTAATGTGCGAGGAAAAGCACACGATTTAAAGGGTCAAAATACGAAAATTTTATCTTCGATATAGAGTAAAATATACGTATATTGTTTTATACCACCGTGAAATAAAATATACGTTTATTTTTAGGGTTCCGTACCTCAAACGGTAAAAACGGAACCTTTATATGGTCACTTTATTAATTAAATATTTAATTTTTTAACGATAATTTGGTTTTATTATTAAATGTAATTAATTAAAATATCTTTTTTAAACAATACTACTATTATATCGTTACTCGAGGAGTTCATTTTCATTCAATTTATTTTTAAATTCTATCGAAACTAAAATACACAATGACTTGGACAATTAGTTTAAAAACTCCTATAATACAATATAAATGCTCAAATTCAAAATCAAAATTGTTTTGTTCAAGTAGGTTAATTAATAAAATATGATATAAGCACGTAATTTAAAAAAAAAAACAGCAAAAAGGTCAGCCTAACTTTTTATGCATATTAAATGAAATTTGAATTGGTTTTAATAAAGACTTGATGATTTCGAGCTTTGATAACAAATCTTAATCCGTATACTTCTCGAGACCTAATAAATTACAGACAGTAAAACCACAACGGCTAATTACCTCATCTAAGAACAATTTTACTAAGGCAAGGCGAGCAGTCGGCTTCTCTCTACGCCTCTTTGGTTACAAGTTCTAGATATAAAATAAAGTTTTATTTTATTTATTTACAAAGTTATATTTTATTTAGTTACAAGTTAATTTAATAAATAGTTCATAATACTTTTTTCTTTTATTTTTATATAACACTACTTAGATTTGCGTAGACTAAGCTACTAACTTGTTATCATTTATTTATTTATTTCAGTTCCAATTTTTTATTTTTTATTTTTAATTTTTTATTTACAAATAAATGTTCAATTCTCAAAAATGTTCGTTACACGCGTCACTTACGCCCAGTTTAATACAAGTTTAATCCCGAACTTTTAAAATTATTTCGATTAAAATTTCACGAAAATAAATACAACCGAAATTTGAAATTCGTTAACCAGAGTGTACTGCAGTTCATTTTAAATACGTATAAGCATTTACTTACGTAATTATCGACATTTTTCGTCATAAAATCAGCAGTTCCATAATGAATGTACGTCAACATTAAAATGTACGGTATCCGAGAGTACATTTTAACATGCATCGTTCGTTCAAAGTAAAAATTGTAATACAAAATGGCCGTCGAATCATAATGGTGGTTTAATAATTTAATATTGACAAAAGTATTTTAGGCTCATTAAAAATTAAATACATTTTAATGTTGAATGTTGAATGTTGTTTGAAATTAGTTTAATCGTTTTGTAAACGCTCCAATAATAAATTGTAGTTGTTCATGTTACAGTGAGTATGATAATTGGTTTATTTCGAAAAATTCCCGATTACTACACAAATCTTATATAGATAGATAGATATATGTATAAACCTTCCATATTACAAACAAAAGTAGTAAAATTGCATATAAGAATTTATATTGAAATAATACGTACTCGTACCTATATGTAAATGAAAAATTATTTCATTATTGCATTAACGCAACCAATAAATTTTAATATTATTATTTAAGAAAATTATATGATAAAAACGTCTTAGTAAATAAAATAGTCTTATTCTAACAATGGAATAATTACGTCGAAACAAATTATTAGTTTTACAAGACGATTTACGCTCCGATACACCAAAACGGTTCACCGCAGCGACATCAAAGTTCAGTCATGTCACTAAATTGTAATTAATCAATACTATGATCGGTGTGACGGTGAAGCAATTATAACATTACGCACTTCACCGGACATTAATAACGAGGTAATATCGGTTATGGGAATTCCATTAAACATTGCTCATTTCAAATCTTTGAGTAATGCTCATTTTTTTAAATTACTATAAAATACGATTTACCGTAACATTGTTATAATGACTTTATTGACAATTTTCTGGTTATATGAGTACAATAAATGTTGAATTTATTAACTTTAACAAATGGTTCTGGTCTGTGTTGATTATTTAGTACATTAGTCTTTAAAAGTACTTGAAATCCATGTTATAAATTACTTTTATTCTATTCTAGTATTTTCTCTAACTTTTTCTAGATCTGAATAATTACTCTAGACAGATAGTGGCAGGTAACCAGTTTTAAGTACTTGACACTGAGCGATGTCTTGTGTGATTCGTTGATTTTTCCTCCGAAAAATTCCTTTTATTCTCCTCTTTGAAGGAAACTATAATTTTTATGAATAAATTGGGAGCTATGTATTACAGCCGTTTTGCTTTTGCTTACAAGCGATATTTTTTTGACACAATTTACATATATATGGGGCTTACAACAAAATTCTATCTCTAGCAAGCAAATTCAGATATAGATAGAGGATTGAAACTGGCTATAAATCAGTACAATATTTGAACTGATTTACTAATTAAAATCTAAAGTCATTATGAATTGAATTCGTTATAATTAATACTCAATACTGAAGTCTTAAAACATTTTTTTCAGCGATCAAAACCGTTCATAAATATTAAAAACAAATTTATTCCTTTTGCCTTCCTTTAGCATACAAAGTGAAGTTGAGGATTGACGCGTTAGGAAAAAAATGCTAGCTAATAGAAAATTTCATTCAACGAGTTTAAGCGAATAATCATAATCGATCTTTAATTAAAATATTAACGAATTTTATCGTGCTAGAAGTAGCTTATAGTAAAGTTAAGTTGCTGGATTAAAAACTTTTGTTAATTTCAGTTAAGAAAGTTTGATGTTATACTTAACTTTTTTTTACTATTTTAGGAAAGTAAAAATTATATTTTAATGCATATTATGAAAGTAAAGTTACTGAGTCGTTGTCATAACGTAAAATTGTAGTAATATTTGTTAACAGTTAATAAAAAGAATAAAAATGTACGTTTGAAAAACTCAGATTCTTAAATAACTATTTTCGACAAATAAACAAACTCATCTGATTTATACTAGCTGACCCCGCAAACGTTGTTTTGCCATAACACAATATTTCAAATATTTTTCTCAACTTGATCGCAGCATCAACTGTCGGGACAAACTGAAATTAAAATAGAATAATATTTAATTAGTTTCCTGGTTTGTTTTTTCCTAATATTTGATGCTGCGATGGTAGCACAGTCTACCGGATCTAATGTAAAACATTCCAAAATTAACAACTACTTTTTAATAAAAATAATTTTTTTTTTCGTTTTTGATTTATATTCTGTAATAGTAAAAAAAACACTAATAATAATAATAATAATAATCAAATAATAATCAAGCATGTAATTTTTGAATTAAATTTTGATAAATATTCTGTAAATGCATGGAATAAAAGGCTTTTTTATTTTTATTTATTTATTTATATATAAAAAAATAGTTAAATTAACATTTTCAAGTGGACCAAATTGTGAATCTAAACCATCTTCGAATCCCCTTGAACTCACACAAATAATTTCATCAAAATCCGTCCAGCCGTCTAGGAGGAGTTCAGTGACATACACACGCACTCAGGAAATATATATATAAAGATAACTTTCTTAATAATACAACGTATATACCATCTCGTTTGGATGTAAAATAAAACCAAAATCTCTTTTTTGTAATCCTACCCAACTCTACCCTACCACACATTTCAAACAATAAAAAATTAAAGCAACAACCCGCCGTGGAGCATCCTAGTGAATTAAAATCCTTCTCCTACATGGAGGAAGAGGTCTGTGCCATGCAGTGGGATGTTAAAGCAACAACAAGGCTTGAGGCATATACATTAAAAAATAAAAATTATTATACTTTTCCTTTTTTTAGTCGGTTAAAATTTCAAATTGTATGAGATGAATTCTAAAGAATTTTTCAGTAGGTAAATACGCCCAAAGCTAAATACTGTTTGAAAATCTAACTACATACTTAAGGTGGCTTTAAAATTTGGGTGGCCTTTTCTGAATAAATTATATATCAGCCACTTAAGTTGTAACTTCTACATTAGGCCTTTGGCCACGGAATACAAACTAAATACATCAAGGTAAGTAACTAGTCTTTCCCTGCGGTTTCACTTATATCATTAATGTGAATTTTAAGACTTGTCAGAAGTTTAGTTAGAAGTTAAGTTTTTGGAGTTTAATAATATTATTGCGTTTCAGTAAGTAACAGCATGACGTTTGCTATAATAATGGACGACACGGTGACAACAGCGTTGATTTGATTAAAGTATTTCTAAAAAAACTTGCGTTTTGTTATCGAACTTGTTTCACTTACTCCCTATGGCCATCAACGTTAGTTTACCTAACGTAAGCATTTTGTATTATTGTGGTCTCTCGATTATCTAGCCTGTGCGTAGAAAGAGATCTAGAGACCAAATAATAAATTAGTCGTCTGTTTACAATAAACAAATTTGAGGGGTCAGTTACGATTTATAGCCTATTAAGCAAGGTTTCAGCTTATGGAATACCCCCTAGCCTTTCCAACTGGATATCAGATTTCCTGAGTGGGCGATAATTTTAGGTGGTCTTAGATGGCTTCTCGTCTGACTTGATGGCGGTTAATGCCGGTGTCCCTCAGGGATCAGTTTTCTCTGCAACCTTCTTCTTGCTACACATTAATGACCTCCTCAGGCCCGGTATTTTTGGGTACGCGGATGACAGCACTGTTACGGAGAGATACATGTCCGGTACTCGAGCTGGTGGGGCTAAAACTCTTGAGTATAGAGAGGCTCTGGTTGAACGCATGAATTTGGCTTTGAAAGAGGTATTCGATTGGGGTGACGCCAACTTAGTCAAATTTAGTGCTTTCAAAAGGCAAGCGTGTCTTTTTACCGCTAAACGGAGTCCATTCTTATTGACTCCGACTTTCCGAGGCGTATCTGTACCGATCACCGATAGTACTGATCTTTTAGGCATAAATATGATTATGATTAAAATTATGATTATTTGTCAAAATTGTTAGACGAGTCTAATATGAACTTCGGACAAAGCATTGAATCCAAGGCAAAAACTGCTAATAAGAAATTTGGTATCCTCAATAAAGTCAGACAGGACTTTACACCGGAACAGCTTCTTACTCTGTACCAAGCACAAGTTCGATCGTGTGTGGAGTACTGCAGCCACTTATGGGATGGCTCTGCTAAGAACCAGCTTGCTGCTTTGGATTCTGTGGATCGACGCGCCAGAAGACTCATCGGTGACGAACCGCTTGTTAACTCTAGACTACAAAGTCTAGAACATCGGCGCAAGGTTGCCTGTCTGTCTGTATTTTACAGAATATATTTTGGAGGATGTGCTCAAAAACTACACAACTTGGTTCCACCATCACCATTCTACCACCGAACCGCAAGGCATCACATGAGTCTGCACCGCTACGTGGTTGAAATCCCACGATCTCGCACCAAGCGTTTTGCTTCCTATTTCTTAATACACACCGCAAAATTTTGGAATGCCCTTCATTGTTGTCTTTATATTCACAGTGTGTTAATACTAAAGCTGTCTTAAGACTGCTATTATAACACGTAGACAAGCTAAAGTGTATGGTGTATTTTTGTTTTAAAGGAAACGGGCAACTAAGAGTTACTGTGGATTTTAAAGATATTTTAATAATAACAAAAAATATTATATTTATCTCATATTCGTTATTATAATAGAAAACTTAAATTTTAACTTTGTAATTCTCGAGACTATTTTATACAAAGGTTAGATTTTGAAATTTAAAACGTCTTGATTCAAACCTAGTAGGAGATGGAATTTCGTTTCAACGTTTTGAAACAGGAACGCTTCTGGCATATAAAGTTTTCACTCATACAACTGAGACACAAATATAGATTTAAAATGCGTGACGCCCGACACATGTTACCATTATTTAAAAGTAATTACTTTAGTTTTGTTATTAAATGCAGCGTTGTTACTGCTATTAAAAAGAAACGCAATAGTATGGACATTTAGGCCACGTTGGTATTAATGGATTAAAAGCGTTTAGAAATGAAGTAGTCGATTACGATTACGAATCATCTTGTAACATCCCACTGTTGGGTTTAAGCCTCTATTTCCATCTAGAAGTTGAATCCACTACGCTTCTCTACTGCTGGTTGGCGGATATATTTCTTACTATGAGTAATGATCATTATCAGGTATTTATTATAAAACTTTTAATAAAACCAGGATCGACTGCTTAGCTTGCTCTCCGAGGTACGGTGGAAAGACCCACGTAGACAGACAAGCAGAAGGGAAAGAAATATTTGTACAAATAGAAATATCCATCCCGGGCGGAAATCAAACTTGCAAACCGTCGGTATGCACATGCACTACTACACCAGAGCGGTAGTAAACTAATAGTAAACACACCCATTATTTATATTTAAAGAAATAACGCATACTGTAATGATTCCTTATCAGCAAATGACAAAATATCCTTAGACGCCGCGTTGGCGCAACGTTTACAGCCATGGATTTTACCTGTTGCGCTGGCGGTTGCGGGTTCGATCCCCGCACATAATAAACATTTGTATTGGCCATACAGGTGGTTGCCGTGGTCTGGGTGTTTGTGCAGTCCTTGTGGATCTCCCCACCGTGCCTCGGAGAGCACGTTAAGCCGTCGGTCCCGGTTGTTATCATGTACGCCTAATAGCAATTGTTACTCATGGTAGGGAATATATCCGCCAACCCGCATTGGAGCAGCGCGGTGGATTACGCTCTGATCCTTCTCCTACATGGGGAAAGAGGCCTATGCCCAGTAGTAGGATATTACAGGCTGAAGCGAACCGACAAAATAAGATTTAAATGTCAAAATACGAAACACATTATCACACGCAGGCACTCACTGTATATAAACACGTTTTTGTTAACTTTTATACTTTATACATTATCTGATGAAATTATGAATAACAATAAGCCACGTCACCGTGTTCAACTGTCATGGAACATAAACAAAAAATTTGAAACTTTTCCATGGAATCAAATTAATATGTAAGCAAACACTTCCTACCCTATTCACGAAAAAGTATAGACATATTTTATGTAAAATATTTAAACGACTAACGCCAACGGTAAGTGCTTTGACGGCGTTTAAGAAAAATTACTTACTTTTCACGGTAAGTATGCGGAAGATGTTCTGTAATGATATTATAATAACGCTTTACATAAAACATCTAGGTGATGGCTAAAACGAGGTTTTGGTTTAAAAAATTAAAGTAAATAGATTCTACAACATTTCTTGATATCATCCTATTCTATAACAGCCACTATGGTGTAATGGTTAGTGTGCCATGTACGCACTTAAATACCAGCGGTTTCAGTTCGAGGGTTTGGATGTCTACCCTTGTAGGTCGCCCAACCAGCACGCAAGAGCACGATAAGCTATTGGTCCTGGTTGTTATTATATACACCTGATATCGATCGTTATAGTAGAGAATTATCAGAGCAGCGTGGTGGACTAAGCTCCGATCCTTCTTCTACATGGAGAAAGAGGCCTATATAGGCCTAGCAGTGGGATATTACCTTCTCGTAAGTGATAGAAAGTTTTTTTTTTCAGAATTCTGATATGATAATGTGTTTCTGGCGCTTAATGTCCAACGTTTGAATTCTTCGATACGGAGAAGAGGCTTTTTCCCAGCTGTGGGACGTTGCAGGTTGAATAAGTAAAAAAAAATCTGATAGTTTGATTGTATGTGTTTTTAATGATAAATTACCTGCCTTCAAAAAAGTTGTTTTGGGATTGTTGAGGGATTAATTACTTATAAATGATTTTTATGTTTGCTGTTTATGTTTGTTTTTAAATTACTATCATCTATTTTTAATTATACTCGTCTGTATTTCAATTTGTAGATATAATATTTTAATAATACTAGTGTTCCATCTCTTTTTGTGCACGTTGTGACAACTTAAAATGTTGCGCATTTAAGCTTAATTGTAGTACCTATAGTTTTTATGTAAAAATTGTAATGTCGCAACTATTGTTTGTCCAAATGAAATAAATAAATAAATAGTTTCATCAGTCGAGAGATGAAATGTTTCTAATAATAACGAGAAACATTTCATTTTAATGATTCTTGTTCTGCTTCAGGAGACCAACATTTTAGGTGAGCACAGATCATTACAATTATATTTTGTCGGTATATAGACATCGTCACATTGATAAAAATCGATAATATTATTTTAAGTAATTTTAATTGACGGTCTTTATGTCTGAATAAATAACCGATGCCTCTTTCGATTATCCAGGGAATGATATCAAAATACGAAAACCATCATAAAATGGCTTACGTGATGTTAGAACTTCAACGACAATGTATACGTCAGAAATACACTATTTTCGTAACAAAAATATATTTCTCAAAAGTAGTTCTCATTATGTTGAAATCAGAGAATACGATTATCTCGCCTAGTTTAAAAACAAATGACGGAAGACCTAAGTTTCATTTTATTAATTGTATTCATTTTCATTTACAGGATATTAATGAAGTCTCTTAAGTAATTGTTGATTTATTTTATTCATAATACAATTTTATATGTAAAATATTATAAAAGATACATGTCATTAAACACATGTGTAATAATTACATTTTATTTTGTCAAGCTTAATAAATAATTTATCATTCTTATTAACGCATTTCCAATACAAATAGACTATCTCAAAGAAACCTTCAAATTGTAACATAAAAGAAAATGTATACACACACAGTTCATATAAAATTTTATAAAATTTTCATATCCTACATGTCATAAAATGTTCGAAGAGGCGGCTTAAAAATGTTTGTTTAAATATTCAGTCTACGCGAAGGATTGTTGTTTTTTGACTTTGTTACTTCCGTTCTTTTTTTACACACATCGCAACAGCTGGGTATAAGCTGCACCTCGTAATGAGTATGTTCATATAAGTTGGTATACATTTGTATGTGCAGATGCAAGTCTTCCCGCGTCTTTATTATTTACGTCGCAACGATGACACTAGCTGAGGTGACGTTTCCTTCGAGCGTCAGTCTTAGTTTAGTCGGCCTTTTTTTGTCTTGTCCGTAAAATAACTAATATTATCCTCGATAGGTTTTTATACATAATAGTTATGGGTATGGATGAAATATTTCTATCTACATTTTAATAGATAGTATAAAAATTGTAATTTATACTATTTTCATTTGTAGTTTTCTTTTTTTTTTGTAACAAGGGTCAAAGTGTTGACGGCGCCATCTGATGCTAAATTGCTGTGATCGCCTATGGACATGTGCAACATTAGAGGAGTTGCGGGTGCCTTGCCAGCCTGTAGGGAAAATACATATGTACACTCGATGCTTGAAAACGCCCAATTTTCTTATAAAACTGATTTACAAAAAAAAAAAAAATTTTTTTTCTACATTTTTAATTTTTTTTTTGTGAGTCGCTCTAGTGAAAACGTACCATAACATCAAAATATGAAAGCCCGATGAAGTAGCGCCATGCATGCGCAGTGAAGTAACAGACCACACCCTCGCGTTTTACGAAGATTGCTTTTGGACAAAACGTCGTATTTCTAAAAAAAAAAAAATACAACAGCTGTAAGCATCTCGTCACTATTTCACGCCTCACTACAGATTAAACGCTAAGACGTAATTCTTCCAAGTTTTATTTTACACTTCTCTTTTACTAAATATTCTTGTCCCTGTTTGCAACATTTTATGACCAACAAAGTCACTTAGGAATGTCAACCAGTTTTTGATTATATATTGGCTTACCTATCATGGTGTTTGCTTGTCACTCACGACAAAGTTTTATATGGGCCATAAAGATGTTTGTAGTGGTCTAGATTTTTTTTTTTATACAATGATAGGCTTGCGTTTGACCACTATTTCACCTGATGATAAGTGAAAATGCGGTCTAAGATGGAGCACGCTTACCTAGATATTAGTGTTTGCAGTGTGTTTTCTGTCGACACAGGATTTAGTCCTACTCCCAAAGATTGAATGCATCACCGATAGTTATCTGTTTATTTTATTTTAGTATGACTAGCGTGGCAAACAAGCGTACGGCCTACCTGATGGTAAGCGGTTACAGTAGCTTATGAACGTCTGCAACACCAAAAGCATTGCAAGCGCGCTGTCACCCCAGCCCCCCAACCTTCTTCAGGATCTCTGGCTTACTCATCACAGGACCGCATAACTACTTGAGAGCAAAATAATTCGGCTGCAATCTTCTGTATGGTTGAGGTAGGATTTTTTGTTAGATCGGGGAACAGTATCGGTTGCTTTAGATTTTACCCAGGATATTTCCTGCTCTACGACCCTACCATATTTCTTTACTGAATTTTGTTGAACGGTACCCGAGACGGCGTTTGTCTACTTTACTAAATTAATTACTAATACTACTAATTACTACTACTACTACTTATTAATTACTAATACTACTTAATTTCTACTTTAGTATATAATTGTGTGATTAAGACTGTTTACTATTAAATAAGTGTCGTACTAAAAACTTTTGTAAAAGTAATTCAAAATCTGATATTTCGACCGCTTTTCGGCTAATAATTAATTGCAACAAAATATTGTATGTAAAATTGTATGAGGTTGGCTAGTGTAACTGAAATATTCTGGCTTATTCGCTATCTGAGGAAGCCAGAATGCTGTATAAAATTATGAAAGTAGCTCCTAAGCGTAGATAGTATTAATATTTTTGTAAGACCTATGAGGGTACCATCGTCAGACTAACGAAACCCTCCATAAATAATAAAGATTAAAAAAAAATCTAAGGAGCAAATAAATTATTATTAATCCGATATACATCGACGAGGAATTCTTTAAACCTAAGTTCAGTCGAAAATTATTATTTCATTTATTAGAAGTGGAGTAATAATATAATTATCTACGATAAATTGCTTAGATCTAAACATAAAAAAGGTTTCAAATAATATCAACCATAATTCAAAATTAAAAAAGAAAAACTATTTATTTATTTAATCATTTTATACTTTTTTGATAGGAAGCGCTGAAACTATAATATATACACATAACAAGCTTAGAGCTGGAGTGATAAAATTTAGACATTATCGTGTAGCATATATTGGGCTTATTGTGTTACTAGATGGAAATTAACTTAGCGATAATGAACGCATCTACGCCCACATTACTATGCTGGATAACGTTCGCATTTGCTTTAATGGCATACGTTAAGTCAAAACCTAAACATACAAAGTGTGTATATAACATATAGATGTTATAAATCAAGACAAATGAATAAGTTATTAGTATACATATATATGTATGCTTTTATTATGATTTTAATGATTATTAAATAAATAAAAATTCAAATTGCTATAATTAGATGCATGAATTGCAGTTACTACAATTGGAATCAATAATAATAATTAAAAAACAAAATGTGCAAAAGTTAATAGCGTAAAAGCGATCTTATTAACAATCTCCACCCGACAACTTTTTGTGAGAGTAATGAAAAAAATCGCTTCAGCCTGTAATATCCCACTACTGGGCATAGGCCTTTTTTCCCATGCAGAAGAAGGATCAGAGCTTAATTCACCACGCTGCTCCAATGCGGGATGGCGGATAATGAAAAATATAACCCTATGTAATAATGTGTCAATAAGTACATATGTGATATTTAATTATACAGTACCTGGATAACCGAGCTTAGCTCGTTTTTTTTTTTTTTTGTAAATCGTTTATATTGAAAATTTTCTTTAAATACGAATTACATACTGATGAAATATGAATAATATTTTTTGTTTTTACCGCCATAATAATAAAAAATATGAACTAGTCATTGAAATAAAAAATCACGTGTGCAATTAGAAAAAAAGGAGAAAAACTGATGGGTCTGGAGACATGAGGATTTGAACAGATGTCTTCTTGTTTCAGGACTAGATGTCTCACCTGAGGTATGCTCTAGTCGATATACCTTATGGACTTTGGTAAAATTTACATTCGTATCTTAATGATATTGTGGCCATTTTTTCATTGCCTAAAACACAGATAAAACGACATTTTTTTAAAATTAATCCTAGCTAGATCGATATCGCCCCCGAAATACCCTGCATACAAAGTTTCATGAAAATCGTGGGAGCTGTTTCCGAGATTCAGATTATATATATATACTTAACACTTGTTTTACAGGTAACAGCCGACTGATATAGCTACATATTATTTGCAATGAACATACATATATTGATAAATATTCATATTACACCTACTCGAGGCGGGAATGGAATCCAAAATTTCTGGAGCAAAAAGCAATAGGTCCTTGCAACGGGTTACTTGAAATTAATTTAAGATGTTCTGTATAAAAATAAATATGACAAGATAAAGAAAATTATAAGCTAAAACCCGATAGACCAAAAAAAATGGTACCTCACTTTAGCGGGTTTTCCTTTAGAGGGCGTCGCATTCAATATAATATGGCACGATATAGCCTTACTCCCGGACAATTGACATGCTTCTAATGATACCTCGTTTGTCTAATATTAGCCCCTGGACAATTAACACGCTTCTAACGATACCTCATTTGTCTAATATATGAGGCAAGTAGTTTGAGAGATATAACATACATACTACATGGACTGCTAAAATTATAACCTCCTTTTGACTTTGCCGTAGTTGGGTAAAAATAAATATAATAAACAAATTAATATGAAGTACACCTAAATCTTACACACAGTTAATTAAAATCGGGTTTAGTTAGTAGAAATTTAATACCGTTAAAATTTATATATTGTTCAATATTTAATTTAATAAAATTACTCTTTCGGCTCCTTCACTAATTACGATAGAACGATGAGGCTTCATTTCTTTAATATATTTGGGATATTTCTATTCATTATTTATATTATTTTAAGGTTTCGTTTCATAAATTTAATAAGCAAATTCGTTTATTATAACCAATTTTCTTTTAAATTTTTGATTACGAGAAGCAGTTTGAAAATTTTTTAACAAACTTTGAGTACATTGATTGATGAAATTCCTTGTTTCCAATCTTTCCCCATGAAGCCAAAATTTGATTTTGAAGACTGCAGGATCGCCATAATATCGGCGCACTAGAGATGTGGTGTTGGAGACGTTTCATGAAGATCCAGAGGACGGCATTTCGTGCCAACGTATTTATCCTCAAAGAGCTTCGTATACTTATTACGAATACTGAAATTCTTTGGTCAAGTCTCTAGAAATGAGAGCTCAATGGAGAGATTGGTAGTTCAGGCCCAAGTGGTCGATACCCACCCTGCTGGATAGACGTCATCACGAAGGCTACTGAGTCCACCATGGTCCAGTGTACTCGAGACGTCTCAAACTGACAAAATAGAGGCACATCGCCAGGAGAGCTACCCTTGGAAATGATAGCGACCCACCGAACACCCTACCGTGTACCTCGGCAGTGCAATGACGACCACTCTGACGACACTGAGGGTCCGACTAAGAAGGAGTATGAATACCTTAATGTATTTTAACATAGGAAAATTTAGCTAAAGCTTTTTATTAGGCTTAAATTGTTATCGAAAAATGTATTTTTCTAACAATTTACTAATAACGACTAACTTAGGAATAATCCTCTAATTATAAATTTACGATAAATCTTATATTTAGTTATTACATCTTCACAAACAAAAAAAAAAACGTAATAACGAAAATCTGTACAGACACTTGGAAGAAACCAACATATTATCCTTACGAAAACAGAATAGCTATTCTATTTTTGAGGAATTTCTTTGATTTTCTTAAGGACTGAGGAGAAATGACTGTAAAAATAACAAATCCCTTAAATGCATATTTATTCGTTTTTTTTTACATATCATGTTATGTTTTACCTAAGTTTGAAAGAAATATGTTTGTCAATGTAGAGCTTTCGCGTTTATTTTAAATTAAAACACTTTCAGTATAAAAACCAAGGCTTACAAAAAACAGACATAAATAATATCACAAAAAATACACAGCAAACAAGGATACACTTTTTTTTTCTTTATTAAAGAGCTTTGCCGCTACTGTCGCTCTGTTATTATACGAGTATATGTTAATACAGTTACATGCTGTTGATTGAACTTCATAGACAATTTATACAATTTCTTTTCCAAAATAGATTCTGGTTTTGTCGAAATACTATTACATTCTCCAACATTCGTATTCTGTGTTATATTTCTGTTTATTAGGAAAAATTGGCGTCTTCTGGTCTCGTTCTTAACACATTCCATTAAAATATAGTCATTTTCTACTACAAACACATAATTACAATACACATTTTCATCAAAAAATTAACAATTTAACTAATAATATACACATAACCACAACAACACATTACTTAACATGATTATTAATTAAATATTTAAGTTTCTTCAAATAAAGTATTGTCAGATTTTTTTTTCACATTACAGATAAAAGAAAATATCAAATATACCTACTGTATGTAAGTACATATGTAGTTACAATTTGTGAATGGATGATACATTTTAAGATTCGAAATATTTTTTTTTTTATTCAAAATTAGACCATTGACAGTATTCTTATTTTGAGTTTATAGAAAACATAACAATTTTATACCCCATTAACAGATATAGGATCTATTTTTTAGAATAATTAATGAAATATTATTGTTCGCATCATCATCATCTTTCATTTTCATTCAAACAACTTTCTCAAAAGCAACAACACAAAAGCTAATCTAGTCAATTGTAGACTTAATAGGCAATTATATCTTAAAATAAAATTGTTTATTTTGGTTCTTAAACATTCGTTCATAAAGACTATATTTCCGCACAATTATAGCTATTACCCGTCACAATCACTTTTACGAGATGTACTGAAGCTTGCCTTTCCGAAAATAATAGAACAGATTAAAATAAGATTATATAAACACACCGACATAATACGATTTCACTTAGTATATTAGACGTATTTTTATCATTACAAAGTTAATTTTTTAGTAGTATTTACCCTTATACGGTATCAATATTTAATGAAAATAATCAAGGAGTTTATTCTTGTAAGGTTGCGCTATTTTTGTTAAATAATGTTGCTAAATTGATATTATCTTTGTACCAATTTTAGTACTCATAAAATAATTAATCTGACACCACTCTGATGCAGTGCTGCGTGTGCCGCGTGGGTGCCTAAATTGCCGGCGATGAATATTTATATTTTTACAAATATTTCTTTTAGTTCTGTGTGTTTATCCTTATGGTTCTCTCTACAGCGCAGTAGTTCGGTAGATTAAGCTCCAATCCTTCTCTTACATTGAGAAAGAGGCCTATTAACAGCATTGGAAGGTTACAAGCTGAAACAATCACTTGTTCACATTTTGTTTTTTTTTTTTTATAAATATATATCACTAGGTCGGCAAACAAGCGTACGGCTCACCTGGTAAGAGATTACCGTAGCTTATAGACACCTGCAACACCAGAAGCATCGCAAGCGCGTTGCCGACCCAATCTCCAATCCCCCCAGGAGCTCTGGTCACCTTACTCACCAACAGGAACACAATACTGCTTGAAAACAGTATTATTTTGCTGTGATCTTCTGCAAGGTCGAGGTGCCAGTCGCCCAGTCGGGCTGCTCCATATTTGAGCAGAAAATTCCTGCTGTGCCGTACCTCAGTTTGTTCACATTGTGTCAAAATTCAATCGCTATTTCCTAGATTTTTTTAAATAGTTTTAAACCCGTTAAATATCACATTGTAACTCATAAGATCGAACAAGAAAAAAAATTTTTAAGATGTGTTAAGTAGTCCGAAAGATGAATTCTATTATTATAATTATTCTCATTTCTCATTCCATTCAGAAATGCTCATAGATTTAGTGTGTAAGAATGCCAAGGTGAAGAAAGGTACTGTCACTAACATTACTGGTTCCCTTGGCCACGCAATGGTTAATGTTAAGTTTCACATTTAAAAAAAATACCACCGAAACTTATACGCTATAGACCTTTAAAAAAATATAGTTCTTAAAGATTTTAATAGGGACCTTTATGCCACTGATTAGCAGTCAATTACTGAATTACCCTCTATAGACATTTTTTAATATTATATCAAAAATTGACCGCTCCAGCGGGGATCGAACCCGCGTCTCCGACTGACCGTGTCGGCGCTCTAGCCAATTAAGCTATGGAACGATGTACCCGCTAGATCGAAATTTTTGATATGATGATTTTTATATTCGGTTTAAGCGAACCGTGGCGCCGTCTATAGTGAGTTCGTTACATAAACCTGTAACTATTCAAAGTTTCATATTACAATGAAAATCTCTGACAGGAGACGACACCATGCTATTTTTAATATGTACGATTTTTATTTTTGTGTTACCCACACATTAGGAATTAGGAATTCTAAACATTTTTTAATATCATATCAAAAACTAACCGCTCCTGTCTGACACTGGAAGAATTTTTTGAATCGGACCGGTGGATCCTGGGATTGGCGCTTTCAAACAAACAAAAACAAACTCTTCAGCTTTATAATATTAGTATAGATTTGAAAAGCCATTTTATGCATTCTGCGGCATACTACTACGGTAAACGCCTATCTATTTAAATTGTTTACCTATTATTATTGATCTCCTTATTTATTAATAATAATAATACACTTTATTGTACACCAAAAACAGAAATGATACATATTAAAGAAAGAAAAAAAAATATTGACAATAATTATATTCATTAGGTACAAAGGGCGGCCTTATCGCTAAAAAGCGATCTCTTCCAGGCAACCTTAGGGCAAAGGAAATGGTCTAGTCTAGGTCTATTTATTGTCACTTTACTATCTATAATACACACTTTAATATATATACAACATTACGTCACAAACCAAGCATTGTGCTCTCTTACCGTAACAAGTAGTAACTGAAAATCAGTTGATCTCTCTTCGGATTGATCTTTTAGTACTGAGTTACATACCTTTTTGCGATTCTGCAGCACACATACACTGTATTTCAGTGTGATATTATTAATGCTGTTAAGATATTAATTTGTTACTTTTTTTCAATATTTTAATTTTTATTTTTACTCTTTTAATAGTGTATGTGGAATGTGGATTTGTGAATAAAGTTTTTATCAATCTATCTATCTATCTAATTACACAGTCTTTTTTTTTAATTTTTAATATAAATGAATATTAAAAAATAACATATATTTTATATGATCTTATTACCTTAAACTTAAATTTTGTTTTATTTAAAAACAATTGAAATAAGTTATGATTAAAAAAATTAAATGTAACAAAAGAAATCAATAATAAATCGATCGATTTATCGAAATATTTTAATTTCCGTGAGAACAATATTCCGAGTCCATACTGCTCCGTTGATGCTAATGTCATAGTGGACGGTAAAATAGCGAAATTTATAATAAAATGTCAAAACTAAGTAAAGCAGCTTACACATTGTACGTGCTTGTATCAACTAGCTTCAATGAGTTTATCGTTATTGTTCGTCCACGAGACGAGAGTTTGGAGCAAACTTCGGTATATCAATTATTCAGCCACAGTTGAACAATTTTACATGATAATACATATTTTATTGGAAGTATCCATAACATAAAACTTGTAAGAAACGTAGTATCCAATATCTAGTGTAAGAGATCGCATGAAATATACACTACATACAAAAATAGACAAAGATACGTAATATATTTCACAAATTAAAAAAAAATATATCTAAATATTGTTGGCTTAATATAAATATTATTTTAGAAATAGATATATATAGCCCCCAATGCAACATCGAAGTTAATACAACATTAGTAACTTGTCCTGGAGTGGAGACCGCATGTTGGCAAACGAGTGTAGGGCGTCTTCGGGTTCGCTGGACCGACGATCTACGTAAGATTGTCGGTGAAGGCTAGATGAGGATTGGGGAAAACGGAAATGTCTTGGGCAAACAAGGGATATTTTCAGCAGTGGACTGCAATAGGCTGAAATAATTAGTATAAATTGTTTCACATCTACTAATACTTATGTCGTTACATGACGTTATGAAGTAATTTCGTCACTGATTTGTTTATTAATAGTTCGATAAAAATTTGTAAAAAATTCGCATTAAAATTATTAGCAGATAATTGGAACACATCCAGAGAAAAATGTAAGAAGAATTTTCACACCATTTCTTGGCTATTGGTGATAGATACTTATGAATTAAATACATTTCATGATTTTTGAAGTAAAAATTTCTTTATCCGCGTTGGGCACTTTTTTGACATGCTTATAGCAGTATATCTATTGATGTTGATAATTTTAATTCAAACATTAAATATCTAATTTTAATACTAATACTAATATTAGTTCTAAGTTTTCACTTCTATCGGCAGTCTGCATAACTGCATTTTTTTTAAAAACTAGGTCGGTGAACAAACGAGCGACTCACCCGATGGTAAGCGATAGACACCTCCAACAACAGAGGCATAGCAAACGTGTAGCCGATCCTACCCCCGAACCCGTTCAGGCCACCTTACCACAGGAACTCAACACTGCTTGAAAGCAGTATTATTTAGGAGAGATCTGCTAAGGTAGAAGTACTTCCCCAGGCAGGCTGCTTCAGATTTTGGTCAGGATATTTATTGCTGTGCCTTACCTCGATAAAATATTTAACTCAAAAGTTGTTTTTAAGTTGTGATTTCGTTTATCAGTGAGAGATAATAGTGTTTTATATTCTAAATTTTAAATGAGAATATAAAAATAAATAAAGTTAGTAATAAAATGTTATATGTACTAATCTTAGTACCGAGCTTTCTGCTTTACGGGAACGGATATTGAAATTCTACAGTGAACGATCGCGTCATATACTGTATGCAATGTTTAAGCTTGCATGCCCGAAAGAATTATGCATGCATCGATTTCCATACAACCATACAAATGTGAGATGGACGCAACAATGGAATTATTAATTTCTTGTTAACGTGCGTATTTTGCATGATTTTAAAAATATTCGAATCGCCTGATGCTTGAGTTTAAAGGGTAAATAATTTTCAAGCATATTTTAAAGCTTTATATTATACGATACGTTCATGTAATGAACCTCACTACGGCTACTGATCCTTCACTGTAAGCACCTTTTTTCTATAATATCCCACTGCTGGGCATAGGCCGCTCTCCTCATGTAGTAGAAAGATCAGAGCTTAATCCACCACGTTGCTCCAATGCGGGTATATATTTCCTACTACTGTGGGTAACGATCGCTATCAGGTGCACATGATAACAACCGGGACCGACGGCTTAACGTGCTCTCCGAGACACGGTGGGGAGGCCCACAAGGAATGTACAAACACCCTGACCACGGCAAACATCTGTATGGCCAATACAAATATTTGTCATGTGCGGGGATTGAACCCGCAAGCGCCAGCGCCACAAAGCAGTACTATGACCGTTGCCCACACCCGTCTCTCTACAGCGGAATAGCGTGGTAGATTAGGCTCTGATCCTTCTCCTACATGGATAAAGAGGCCTATTAACAGCAGTGGAAGGTTAGTTAGTAAGCTGAAACAATCACTCAATCAAAATAATAAATCTGAAGATTTTGATTGTTTACATTGTGTCAAAATTTAAGCACTATTTCTTAGTTTTTTTTTTTAACAGTTTTTAACCCGCTAGATATCACATTGTAACTCATAAGATCGACCAAGAAAAAAGATTCGTTAAGATGTGTTAAGTAGTCCGAAAGATGAATAGTCTATTGATTACACAGTATTTGTTTAATTCTTAATATGAATAAATAATAAAAATCAACTGCATGGCCAATACAAATATTCGTCATGTGCGGGGATCGAACCCGCAAGCGCCAGCGCCACAAAGCAGTACTATGACCGTTGCGCCAACGTGGCTATCATTCTTATTCAATTTCAGTTACACAAGTCAAATGTTCCTAAACTAGTGTTTATGTGTAGAAAAATATAAGCTAAGCTCTTTGAGATGGATTAAAAACAATTCTTGAAGGTAAGATGTTAAAAATATCACCGTCGTAGCCCTACGTGGCAGCGTATTACGTAAAAGTCGTTGGTTTCACATGCTCTTCTCTTTTCACCAATCATAGTAAAAATAAAAAAAAATGTAATAAATATTTGAAAAACATTACCTACTTCTTAGAGCAGTCTGGTGAAAAGATAAGCCAAATAGCCAAGTTTATTTTACGAAATACGAAAATAGTTCACAGACAAGAAAGAAGAAGTTTGGGGGCTTTTGTATTACGATAGCTTGTAGAGACAAACTCCATGCGGCGGCTTCGAGAGTTATACGAGATACTATTACTTTGTATAATGTGAATATGCCTTAAAGTTGAGATTTCAAGTAGACGTGGATTTGAGTTTTCTTTAACGTTTCGACATTCGCTTAAGTACACTTGTAAATGTTCAATTACTGTGCTGGGTATCTTTTATTAATGAAGTTGAGACGTGTTACCCTCTTGAGTATTGTTTGTTATTGGTATTCAGAACTTTATCTGTGTCACAATGAAAAGATAAATGTTAAAATTTTCTGCATATATTATTTTGGACTTCTTTTTCACATTTGTATTACTTTGAAATAATAAGTTAAACATAGAATTTTTGTCTATGCCATTTTTTATAAAACAAGCAAGATACAAAAAAAGAAGAATTAAATCGTTCTGGTCGTTCCCAAAAATGCTGTGACGAAAAGCACATAATTCTATTATCTCGACTTAATTGATTTTATCAATATCTTAAAATATAAAAATATATAACTAAAATTACGTGACCCTGTGGTAACTATAGCATAACACCCACATCTCTGAAAGCAAGATCTGCCATACCTTACATTGCCAACGCGCTGCATCATCGACGAACATCGATCTCATGTACCTTGCATATTAAATTACGGTAGCTCATTCAGCCTTTATATAGACGACAGTACAAAGCATAGCTATTCAGGTGGAATCAATAGAGAATGAAGAGATAGCTTGACAGCCTAACGTTGGATAGTGTATTGTTATAATAGACTCATTTTATCAGGCTGTTTATCTTAAATTAATAATTATAGATGCAAAATGTATGCTTTACGCTACTTTTTGAATTACTCTGTAACAATAAAATAATTAATTAACTTCCGTAATCTTAGAAAGATTTAAAGCCTACTTTTTTCATATTAAATATAGGTATGTAATTTTACATTACATACACGTTGACACATTATTACAATAGTACGATGTAATTCTAATAACAATTTCAACTTGGCCTTTTGAGAAAGAAGTGGTGAGATGCCATCGGATGAAGTATAGAGATGTCAACATATAACGTCTTCGGCAATCGAGTCTAACTCGATTGGTGTGGCTAAACAACTTTTTGATTTAACTTATCTGTTGTCTTCTTGTATCATTTTGTTATCTATAATCAAAATTCCTCCACGTTGTCGACGTCGACGCTTACCATAAGAGACAAAAACGTATTAACAATAAGATAAAAACTGAAAATTACACGTAAAGTTTAAAACTACTGTTATTAAATTAATTTACTTAAATGACACTAAAGTATACATTAATGAAGTATTTAATCATCAGAAATATGCTTCCTTGCCAAGCGCGGCATCTATTTGTCACTTGTTGGAACCTTGACTCAACCAAGTTATAGTTAAGTACTCACTGCGGTAGGTGCAAGGAGTGACTGGTATTTGACCTAGTTGCATATTTAGAAATATATTTTTATCCAACGCTTATGATGTTAGAAAACGCGTTACTACCAGGTAGGTATATTAAAAATACAGATTATGAAAGTTTCTCCTCTTACAACTAATATTTCAATATAGTGTCATAAAAAAGGTGGACTTGGATACAGTTTCAATAAAAGCATTTACTGGTTACGGCAAAAAATTAGCTTTAATACTAATTTTAGAATTAGCTATTCGTTCGCGTGGGAGGTTGTATCTGGATACTCATTTTTTTTAACAGTTTTGCCCTGATTCTCTACAAATTATGGGATAAAAAGTGTATGTTGTCATGTCACCTCCTTTATATTATTTTAGCCGTTACAAAGACAGGTACAGGCATATAGACAAACACTTGATATGATTTTAATTTATCATGTAAATAAAAAATAATAAAGATTTGTAAAACACGGAAAAGTTTTTGGTATGTAGAATATTATTTAGTACTGTTTATTTGTTTTTTATTATTTATAAAATATGCTTAATTTTTTTTTTATAATATAAGCCTTTAGGGATTATAGTTGTTTTGGTGCGCAAAAATTGTCGTATTTAATAAAAAAATGTTTGTTTATTTCATATCTATCTAGGCGGTAGCGATACGAACGCTGTGAGCGCGGGTTTTCCCGCGTATATCCCGTTCCTCAATCTTCTAGTAAAATTCTTATTAAATTGAATCCAGACAAAAAGAAAGACAACACAGACAATATTTGAAATTCGTTTGTTTGTGGCTTGGAATCGTGTAAATAACTATATACACTTGAATAACAACAGCTATTTTGATATCACAGCCAGTCACTTCCATTTTATTCAATTTATAGATGTGTATAATTATAATCGCGACAGCAACTACTTAAGAAAACATAATTTGAAAGTCACAAATCATAATGCTGTAAAGTGAATTACAAAAAACCGACTCTACTCGCACTGCTCGTCTGATGCAGCGCTAAAGTATGTTCCGTAAGCTGACAGGTTCAGAAGAAGCGGTATTCATATGCCGTAGCTTTTGTTACGTCAGGCCAAACAGGCAGCGCATCCCGTAGCATACTTTAAAAATGTATTTTCATTAAAATACCCAGTATTTTGAATGCTAGCATTTAGCTATATGTAATTCTAAAACATTTCCATCTAAATTCAGTATTTGTGCAAACAAGGCAAAGGAGGTTTTGCCATTTAAAGGATATTCACTCACTCACTTCAGCCCATCGCAGTCCACTGCTGGACTTAGGCCTCCCCAAGTTCGTGCCAGACATCCCGGCCTTCCGCAATCCTCATCCAGCCGACACCGGCAATCTTACGTATATCGTCGGTCCAAAGGGCCGGAGGACGTCCCACACTACGTTTGCCAAGACGCGGTCTCCACTCTAGGACCCGTCTACTCCAACGGCCATCGGTCCTGCGACACAAACGACCAGCCCACTGCCACTTCAACTTGCTAATTCTGTAGGCTACGTCGGTTACTTTCGTTCTCTCGCGGATAGTCTCATTTCTAATCCTATCTTTAAGAGAAACCCCAAGCATAGCCCGTTCCATTGCACGTTGAGCGACCCTAAACTTGTGGACCAGTCCCTTCGTCAGTGTCCACGTCTCGGCTGCGTATGTTAACACAGGCAGGACGCATTGTTCGAAGACTTTTGTTTTCAAGCATTGCGGAATCTTCGAAGTGAAGACTCGACGAAGCCTGCCAAACGCCGCCCAGCCCAACCGAATCCTCCTATCGGCCTCCCTCTCGAAGTTGTTGCGGCCCAGTTGGATAGTATGGCCTAGGTAAATATAATCCTGAACAACTTCGAGAAGGGTACCATCGACCGATACCGGTATCGGTATGACTTGGTTGTTAAACATGACTTTCGTCTTATCCAAGTTCATACAGAGACCGACACGTCGGGAGGACTCGTTTAGGCCGGCCAGCATTTGGCCTAACTCATCTAGCGTCTCCGCAAAGATGACAATATCGTCGGCGAAACGAAGGTGAGAGATAAATTCACCGTTGACGTTGATGCCTCGTTCCCCCCAATCTAAGGTCTTAAAAACATCCTCTAGCGCAGTGGTAAACAGTTTCGGTGATATTACATCCCCCTGTCTTACCCCGCGCCGGAGGGAAATAGGTCTTGTTCTTTGGTCATTGACATGAACGGTCATCGTCGCCGCGTCGTACATAGATTTCAGTACATCGATATATCGCCAGTCGATATTACATCTCTGCAGAGAGTCCAGGACAGCCCAGGTCTCGACAGAGTCGAAGGCTTTCTCGTAGTCCACAAATGCCATACACAACGGTTGATTATATTCTTCCGTCTTTTGAATAATCTGCCGAACAGTATGGATGTGGTCTACGGTGCTGTAGCCATTTCGAAACCCAGCCTGCTCCGGTGGTTGGAATTCGTCGAATCTTCTAGCGAGACGATTCGTAACAACCCTCGAAAACAGCTTATAGACGTGGCTCAGAAGTGAGATCGGTCTGTAATTCTTTAACAGAGACTTATCGCCTCTCTTAAAGAACAGCACCACCACACTCCTGGACCACGCCTCCGGCGTGGTACCTCGGTGGATGACGGCGTTACATAGTCTTGCCGAGGCTTTCAGGACTGGTCGCCCTGCGGCTTTAAGGAGTTCAGTGGTAACTCCGTCATCCCCCGGGGCCCTCCCGTTTTTAAGCTGCCCGAGCGCTGCACCAATCTCATCCTCTTCGAAGTCCGGGATACACTCCGAATAATGGCGCAAATTTAAAGGATATTGGAAATAATTAACTCGATGGCGCAGTTTGTAGTACTTAGCTTTCTGCTCCGCGGGTGTAATGTATATATTATTTGTATGTATGTTTATCGAAAAAAAAGTAGCTATACCAGTTGACTGTTACCTATAACAGAAGCATTAAGTTGCTTACTTTAAGAACAGATGACCATGTGTGTTGTTTTAGATATTTATATTTAATTATTGCTCTCAGGTACATACAGGATTGAAATTCGTGTTAAACGATACGGTGCGTTGACCCAAGAATAGCAATCACAATTGACATATTTGTTAAGGCAGTTGGCAGAAGTCCTCCTTTCCGCTTCCGGTTGTTGGTCCGATCCTCTCTAACCTTAATCACAGATATTAAATTGCTTACTTTAGGAATAGCCATTAGGAATAGCTATTAAAATGGGAGTGACAAATAATAATATGTTTTTAATAACATTTTTATTAATTTAAAATACGCAGATTAGTCAGTCAAGGGAGTAATATTAATAAAGATGATTCTGAGAATAAACTTAGCAATTGTAATTTAATAACGTTTTGTCTGACACATTTTACGTCTAAATGTCAGTTTGTACGTATAATTATGAATGATTCCCCAAGTTATTTTAAGAACGTAGATTTCTTATAAATTCATAATTTATATTCAATTAATAACTGGTCTCTGGCATTTATCTAATACAACATTACTAACCAGGATCAACAGTATTACCTGTAGAATTTTTACCGTCGTTTTTTTTTGTTCATGAAAACATAAAATGTAAAAATAATTATCCAATTTGAGCAATCATTCAATAGTTATATTTTTATATACATTTCGGCGATCCATTTTTATTTATATAGAATAGCAAAAGTCTATATAACATTATTCAAGTAGTCTTCAAAAGCAATTGAATTCTAAATATGTATAATATTACAATCATCACTTCAGGCTATCAGTATATTTATTAAAAAAAAATGTTATTAAAGTCGGCTGTTACCTATAACACAGGCATTAATTTGCTTACCATAGGAATAGACGACCGTGTATGTACCTACGTTATAAAAAAACAAAAAAAAAATATTTCTTTAGTTATGTAGCCTCTGATTATGACAAGAATATTTTTTGTTCAGTTAACAGTTTAATATCAAATATGTCTCAACAATTCATTCGGTCATTATATTCTAATTCCCAATAATATGTTAAAACAACACTCATTACAATAATTATAAACCAAGAAATGAATCTTGAAAGAATCATTTTACTGTTACTTCTGTGTTAGCTAAATTTTACAATCACAAACAACCAATGAAACTTATACGTATAAACATATGTAATAACTTAACCTAAAGCTCGATGTTAAATATAGACATAAAACTGCAACATGCACCAAGATATACTTGTACGGTATAACAGTTTTTATTACGACATTGCATCGTTTGTTTTCCCTTACATTGTTGCTACACGCAACAAGTACCCCCTCGGATAATAAAGTGCGGTATAAATGGAAACTTTGCAGCGAATTCAAAACAACGTCCCTCCGTCTGACCGCTTATATCGTTGCCTGATATCGTTGTTTTACCGATCATTCCAAATCAGTGGCTTTACTATAAATGTATTTTTTTTATTCATTAAATATTTATTATTATATTATTATTTGCTGTGTGGTTACGGAAATGAAAAATATAGCCACTCTTCCCGTAGGTGTCGTAAGAGGCGACTAAGGGATAACACAGTTCTACGACCACCTTGAAACTTTAAAAGCCGACCGACGGCGGGCAGCAGCATCTTTGGTGCGACAAAGCAAGCCCTGCGGTCACCAACCCGTCTGCCCAGCGTGGTGACTGGGGGCAAAAAACACATGAGTTCACGCAATTTTTGGCGCGAACTTGTGGAGGCCTATGTCCAGCAGTGGACTGCGATAGGCTGAACTAATGATGATGATGATGATGTATAGATAAAAAAATTCTAAAACTTTTATAAAAACAAAAAGGTTACCTAGAATTGATTGTTTTATGCGTTTAGGTAAATATTTATATAATTTTTTTTCTGGTGTACAATAAAGAAAATTTTTCTAGTCTATTCTATATGCAAGTTAAACCATAGTGAACATTAATTATTTCATAAACTGACAACAACATTTACATTTACATTTTTATTGTCAAAACGTTGATGCGTATTATTTTCAACACTGCATGCTGTATCACGTATTTGACAGGTTTAATAATACCATAGAGTTGTAATTCGACTCCAGAGTGGGTACGGCTTAATATTATTTTGGTAATATTTTGTGGCAATATTCAATAATAGAACAATAACAATAGTGCGTATTGTAACGATATTATTATTGATTATGTTCGAAAAATATAAATCTTATTAGCGTTTTTTTTTCTTTTCTATGAATTTAGTAATCGAATGCATCGTGTTTGTGTGATATATAACAGTCACGATATGTGAATTGCAGCTGTGAATATAAAAATTTTGAACTGATTACCAGATTTTTCTTTAATTAAAATATTGAAAATTATACGATATTTTATTCAATGTTCTGTTAGAAAATTGCTCCTGCTTACTTAAATATATTCTGGGTAATTCGCTACGAGACAGAGTCCGGAATGATGAAATCCGTAGACGAACGAAGGTCACCAACATAGCTCTGAAAGTTTGCAAGCTGAAGTGGCAATGGGCAGGCCATATTGCAAAGAGAACCGATGATTGTAGGGAAAGGAAGGTTGTTGAAGGGTGAACACGTCTCGGAAAAAAGAGCACAGGCCTTAAGAAGACAGCAGAAAGCCACTGTATTCAGAGGACGAAAGACGGGACAGAGTGGCGAACATTAGAAGAGGCCTATGTCCAGTAGTGACTGTTCAAGGCTGATGGATGGATTAATATGTATATTTATTAGTGGTGACATAATTTTAATTCGATTGATTTTTCTATTTATAAGAACAAAGTAAGAAGGAACTCAGTACCCAATTGTGTTGTGAGCAGATTTTAGAAAATTTAATTGCGTTGATATTATTTTTATATTCGAGATATTAGAATTCGGTATGAAAAAAAAAAATAAGTAAACCTTCTACTAACACGTATTGTTTTAAAGTTAAATTTAATTAAATTGAAAGGAAATTTACCATACTTCAGTTTTCTAATAATAAAAAAAGAAATGATTCAATTAAAAGTCGTGTAATGTAGAATTAAAAAAGTTATAAATGAAAATTTATTCGCAGCAAAGCACTTATGGAATTAAATATTACTTATAATTTACACGTCCGACTGTAATTACTGAAGTCGGGTAATTGCAGAGTAATTTACGTTATTCGACGGCTATTGGTGACAGTTTATGTTACTTTTACATACTTATTAATTACTTGTTTTATTTATTTTAAAAATTTGTATCTTGATAAGAAATAAATAAATATGTTTAAAAATACACACCCTCCTATGATAGGAAACCTAATGCCTGTGTTTTAGTTATTTCATCATCATTATCACAGCAGCCTTTCGCAGTCCACTACTGGACATAGGCCTCCACAAGTTCACGCCAAAAATGGCGTGAACTCATGTGATTTGCCCATAGTCACCACGCTGGGCAGGCGGGTTGGTGACCGTAGGGCTGGCTTTGTCGTACCAAAGACGCTGCTGCCCGTCTTCGGCCTGCGTATTTCAAAGTTATTTCATGTTTGAAATTAAATTTGTAATTCTGACAACAACAATTTGTGCCAACCATCTACTCGGTAAAATTAAATTTTAAAAGAATGTGTTTTTTAAAATTTTGAACGTATTCATATTTATAAAAAAATATTTAAAATAAATAAACAACTTAAATAAATGATAATAATATAATTCTTTTATGACATATTTTCACAACTATTGTTAATTTGACAACTATTAAAATATTACATTTTGTGTCGATTAATACCGGAACAGTAAAAATATGGCCACAGCATCTTCCGAATATTTATACTAATTTTCTGATTGGTCACTCGCTATCTTTGTAATCTATTGGCGGGATTGTTGTCCTATAAATATGATAATTTGTAAGTAAAGAGGTAGTTATTATTTAATTATTGTGCAGCTAACGTTACTACTCAATAAGTGGCGTATAATTGATTAGTGTGATAACTTATTCAATGTAATTAAAAGTGTGTATTGTGAATGAACAAATATAGATTTGAAGTAAAAAATAAGGTTTGTATTGAGTGTTGTCAGTCTTGTTCTACATTAGCGTTTTTTATTACACAAAAAATAATATTACCTAAAACAGTGCGGTCTTAGCTGCGAATATTATATATATTTCTTTGTGGAATAGATAAATAAATAATAAATAAAACGTATACAGACTCGAGGCGGTCTAATTCCGCCCACAACCCTCGGAGCAGGGAGCATGGTCACTCCAAAATACGCCATCAAAGTCAAAATGTAAGAGATATTTGAATGTTGACGTTAACATATTGATTACAATTAACATAAAACTGGAGATAAATTATACCCACGAATGGCGTGGGAAATTATTTATTAATAATAATAATAAAATTATACATATTTACAATTCACAACTTAAAAAATAAATATTTACGGATAGTTATGGTATAAACCATGTCCGCGTGTAATGTCGTCAAAATGTTATCCAACCATATCGAGATTTATAATTCCTACTCCATTTTTATGATTTATATTGTGATTTACTTATGCCTGTCTTTTATGCGAGTATTATTATATCAATCATGCAAATAGTTTTTATATATTTTATAAATCAATGATTTGATTGAAAAGAAATATATTTTTGTTTTCTTGTTTGATAACAAAACGAGATTATCACAAATAAACTGTGTCTACTAATGATGCATCGACTATGTGGCTGTCAATTATAACACATAAACTCTTCCCATTCATCATAATACTAGCCGCTTTGATAGCAATACCAGTTCGGAAGTTTTACTTTAATATTTTGTTTTTGAGGTTTTTGGTGCTACGACTACAAATATAGGGAAATTTTGCATTTATGAATACATCAAATAAATCAAACAAAGCCATTAAATTGAGTATTCGTACGACCATAATATATAACAATGCTATTGCAAATAGTATTATTTGAATATTTATATGATTTGGTACACCTGAGCGAACAAAGCGAAATTAAAGGCATAATTTTATTCAGTAAAAGCTATTCATAATAAAGAAGTAGGAAGTTTGAGTGATTCTCTTTAATTTAATGTTAGTCTTAAAGCTTGAGAAGATTTTCAAGAAGCAACATAGGTGTTAATTTTTTGAGAAAAAAGTAACAACCTATATATGTATGTATTAATACTTCTAGTTTACCTTCAAATGACGTCACATACTACGGCTACCTTTCTGTTTGACATGGTAAATAAAAAAAAAAAATACTATACTAAATTAATATTGTGTTTTGCATACTTGTCGATGTTATTGTTTTATTGGCTAAGAGGTGCAAACTACAAATTCACATCTCTTTTACATGTATTCGTATCACAAAAATGTAAATAAACTCCTTTTATTAACTGCTGGTCGCAAGGAAGTATAAAATCAATCAAAAAAAAAATCGAGTAGATTTTCGAAGCATTTTAAAATTATAATTCAAGCTCTACAAAATTCGATAGCAAAATATCCAATATTGTATTCTCTTGAGAAAAATTCGTTACAGGTTTAAAAATCGAACAAAATATAAAAACTATATCAACAACCATTATATGAAATGAAGAGGGAAAAAAAGCCAACTTTCAATATCTCATGCAATTTATTACGCTTTTTCTTCAACGCCGTATCCAATTATCTTTAACCATATGTGAATAGATACTTGAGGAAGTAATCAGCCTACAAAAGTAAATACTTGGACTCGCACTCCCAATGGACTCACGACCAAGACTTACAATGTCAGAAAGAACTAGCTCGCACTGAGTTGCGGTTTTGTTACAGTAACGCAAACAAACGGAACATAGAAAAACATTTCAAGCAATAATCTTCATCTCTCTTCAAAACACTAGCATATCATTATTGAAAAATATATATGTAAAGGTAAAGCTATAATGTGGTAAACGTAAACCAGGAGGTTCCATACTCTACCAGAAGATCTGCATAAAAAGCATTGTTTGCTGTGTTTTGTATTTTAGTCGTTTAGTTTTGATTTTTCGTGTTATTTAATGAACTGTAAAACAACAACCTTATCTCCCTATCACTTTCTTAACTCTTTAAATTTTTTAATATTGTACATTATTATATTTGGTTTTGCAAATCATTAGTTCAACAAAATTAATTTGGTTCATCAGAACATAAGGCACAAAAGTAAAAACCGCGCCGAACAAGCCCCCGTGCGCGCTTTAATATGAAAATGTAGATATATATACATATAAAATATCCTTGTATATTTTATTTCGATTTTCTTCAACCGTGGTAGATGTTAACGAAATTGATATTACGATATGACGATGATATGAACAGCTTTTTGTACCTCTATCGTCTTTCCGAAACCTATTTTCGATATTTCGTTGATGCTTTTATTCGTATTTTATTTATGTTTACGAGTTTTTGATGTTATATTTGATATAGGTAAGAGTAAAACTCTTTTTTTTGGAATAATATTTTCATGTTATTTTGTGATATATTTATTTCAGTAAGATTTTTTTAATAAAAATATCATTCTATATACTTTTTTGTCATTGTTCATTCAATTGTTCCGTTGTTGTTCATTCTATTGCTCCGGAAAATAGATGTGTTTTTTGGAACGAAGTTCCTAATTGCGAGTTGCGGAGGGGTACCTTAGCCGACAAAAAAAAACGTCCGTAACGTTAAATAAAAGCGAAATATTCTTATGTATAATATAGTCATGTATGATGGCTATACATTGTCTATGTATCGATAGAAAAGTCATAAAAAATGTATATCAGAATAATTATTTTTTTTATACCTCGAATAGAACTTGAAATTAATACTTTATAACTAGGAACTTCGTTCCTATCTGGTGTCCCACGATACCACACGGTTTTATTTTATTTTGACGGTTTCATTTGCTTACCCTTTTAGGTACTAAGTACTGAGTTATTAGTTTTAACACGTTGAGTTGTAAAAGTTTCGTTTGATGTCATATTAACATGTTGGTAGCGTGTGAACCCCACAGGGTTAAATAATTATTTATATAGTGCGGTCAACATTTTGGTATAAAAACTCTTTTTGTTCGAAAAGGACGTTTTTGATTCCCACAATATTTGAAAAAATTAACACATTTATACAAAGTTATTAAAATCGTACGCAAAAACAAAAATATTATATATCACGTATTATTCATAACGCAGGAAATATCCTTGAAGAAAAAAATAAAGTCCATATAAAAAAAATATCAAAACATTTTCCCTAATATTTTGTTACAATAATTGTGTAATGAGGATAACGTAGTATGCGGCGCCATCACCGACATTGCAATTTTTAACGACACATTTATCTGTTACAAAACTAAAATATTCCAACATTATAACATTAAACTTTAGAATAATATTTTATCTCAGGCTCGATTCGGTCCAATTGGTATTCCGATTTTATTATTGTTTATTATTTTTGTGTTTGTTTGTTATATTGTTTGAATTATCTTGTATTTCTTTGTTCATTTACATTTAATCAATTGTTCAAAAATATTCAAATTCTAATCAATCGTTCAAAATTATTAATTCTTAAAAAAATATTGATCAATTGTTTCAATATAAATCAAAATTTTGATCAATTGTTCAAAATTATTAATTATTAAAAAAATATTAAAAAAATAGTAGGTATAATAATTATCTGACTAGCTTTGATATGTGAATACTCTGTCACCTAAAAAGGTGCACACATCAGAATTAATTAGCATTTTCTATTACAAAAATGTTATCATGTATGTACTACTGGTGTCCTATTTAAATAAATAAATAAACATTATTTTAATATTTGAAAATAGAAAATATTGTTGCCGATAAATTTGTATTCGCATATTTATTTTTTGTCGTCTGGATGTTTGTTGTCGTAGTTCTGGTCGTACGTGACTCAAAAAGCACGTAGAGTCGTCAGTCCCTACTGTCATAAACACCTGATATCAATCGATACACTGGATATCTCTAACCCTTCTCCTACATAAGAGAGGCATTTGCTTAGCTGCGGAACTTTGGCAGGATTTTTCGGTATAAATTTGAGTTGAATTTCATTAAAGTTTTGTTAATATTGAATCAGATCTTATTAAGCGCAATGATTTATCATAATAATTAATAATTATTATCATAATAATTCTAAGGACCAGTTTCACAGTTTATAGTTAGATCTTAACATATGTCACTAATTAGCTTTACCGGGAGTAGGTAAAACCGGCTCTTTAAACTTCTTGCAACTTAATTAATAAACAACTTTAGTACTCACATGTTGTAAATTAAAAAATCTGACTTAAAGAATGGATTTTTTTGATGAAATATAAAAAAATATTATATAAAATTTTCCTTATTTGATACCGTCATACGTCAGGTAGAGTTATTCTAAATATCGACATGCAAAAGTTTTAAATAAGACTAAATAAAATAACTGGTATAGGATACAGCAAGAAATATCCTGTTCAAAATCTAGAGCAATCTGATTGGGGAACCATCTCGACTTTACAGAAGATCACAGCTAAATAATATTGCTTTGCAAGCAGTGATGTGTTCCTGTGGTGAATAAGATAGAACTCCTAGGAAGGATTGGAGTTGAGGTCGGCAATGTGTTTGCGATGCTTCTGGCGTTGCTACATATGCGTTGCTACGTGGCGTTGCTATAAGCTACTAGGTAATCACTTACCATTAGTTAAGCCGTACGCTTATTTGCTGACTTAGTTGTATAAGATAATTGAGTTTCCAGGCAAACGAAAAAAAAAACCGACTTCAATTATATCGAAAAGTAATACAACGTAGGTAGATGAAAAAATAGTCAAGAAAATACGCATTATCAAAGATTACTCCAAAAGTTGTAATCAGATCTCGGTGAAATTTAAATATGACCATATGATAAACATCGGCTTTCGATTAAATTAAAAATCATTAAAATCAGTACACCCAGTAAAAAATTATGCAGATTTTCGAGAGTTTCCCTCGATTTCTCTGGGATCCCTTCATCAGATCCTGGTTTCCGTATCGTGGTACTAAACCGGGGATATCTTCTTTCTAACAAAAAAATAATTATCAAAATCGGTTCATAAACGACGAAGCTATCCCCGAACATACAATATATCTATATATATACGGTCGAATTGAGTAACCTCCTCCTTTTTTCGAAGTCGGTTAAAAAGTATACTTGGACAAAATGGTTAATGCTTTAGAATTCATTAGATGTCTCATTTATCTTTTGCACCACACAGCTAGTCATTTTAAGTCATAAGAAATTCACGTGAATTACAGCTATGGCGTGGAAATTCCCAGTATTATATTATAATAATTAATAGAATCAAGTATTAGAATACTTGATTCTATTAACGATTCTATAAACGATGTAAGTCAATACACGTTTAAATTAAGACGTGACGTGGAATACACTATTATACGACTTACTATTTCGGTTAATATTGATACCTTTTTCGGTTAATATAATACCTTTGATGCTGTAATTACTCGTTTTAGACATTGTTGTTAATACAATTAATTTAATTATTTGAACTTGCTATAAAATTATTTTGAGTCCAAAAATAGTGTTTTTATATAATCTCTACATTATTTATAAAACTAAAACGATATAGATACTACTTTATCTATTTCAATTATAGCATCGTCTAAGTTTTCTTTCTTACACAGCGAGAGAGAAGTTTTTAGAAGTTTTAAAAATTTAATGCGTATAAGATATAAGCAAAATTTATTTGTATTTCATTATGTTCCTTATAATTTTTCATTAGTCGAAAATAAGAATAAAAATATTAATGTAATGTTAATTTATTTTCAAATGAAATAATAATTTATTAGTTGAATCCTTTCTTATATCTGATAATAGTCATTTAAGTGTTTTGTACAAACGAATTAAAGAAAAGGATGTATAAGTTTGTCAAAATTATAATACCTAAGCGTAAATAAGTTTTACTGTAAAATTTTTTAACTTATTTTATTTTTTATTATGTAGCTACTATAATTGTCATGATCTCAAAATAATTATTAAAGTACGACTTGTATTTTCATCTCAATTTCTATGTATCAACTGCTTTATTAAGACACAACAAATGAAATTCTAAGATTATTAAATCTTATGTACATAAAATACGTTTACACATATCAAATCTATTTCAAACGTTTATCATAACAAACAAACAAGTTACAAAAGCCCCACATAATAATTTACGTCAAAGGAGACACGTTCAAAAGACCCGTAAGTAACCCAATCAGGAATAAATGAGTGAATGAATAAATGGGCCGAAATATGCTCAGATTTATAACATCTGAGGAGACGAAATGAGTTACGCCGAAACTCATTTTCTCAATAGAAAAGTTTCTTGTTCGGTAAATGATGAAACATCAGATTAAATGTGAAGAGGATTTTGTTAGTATGATACTTTTCTTAGTATTGATTGCGTGTTGGTGCAGTGGTTACAAAAACTGCGTAGCAATAGCGGTAGGGTTAGACTTCTCCTCATGGCATATGATCGTAAGGGCCATGCAGATGCTTGTTGTGGTCAGCTACTGTACTGTGATTATGTAATAGACTCTCCTTGCAACTCTCACCTCTTGTTAAGAAACAACAGGGAGGGTAATTCGCCAAGTTTCTTTTTCTAGATTGGTGGGTTTGGTAATCTTAGAATTTAATCATTCACGCATCGATCGAAACCATTTCAGTTTTTATTTGTCTAAATTTATGGTGATACTAAATATACCGTATACATATTTTTGATTCAAATGACTCTTAATAGAACAAGCCTAAGAATGTCAAAAAGGCGTCTTACTCATTTGAATCTTTTCGATTATAATATCAAGTCACTGAAAGATGCTTTGTGTGCCTCAAGCTATTTTTGAGTACTTCCTTGAGTCTGTAATCCAGGTGAGATGAGACGGCGGTCATTTGAACGGAATATAAAGGAAATATTCTCATTTCTTTGGGAGCGGGATTATATATATTTTTAGTTGAATCTAGACAGATTTTAATAAGGGAAGCGAGACCTCATTTGCATGCGACGCCGATGCTCTAGTGTTTTGATTACGCGATTTCAACAACGTTGGATTTTTCTTATAAAACCCGTCCTTCGTGAAACTTTTTATATTTATACTACCTTTTTGGTTTTGGTTTTATTGAAATAAATACATCATATGTTGTGACCTACTCCATAGTTGCAGTGACGATAGAAACAGAGACATTTACACCTACGTTGATGAATGCTGTAGTCGTACGTATAGTCGCTTAAAACACCGACGGCTTGCGGATTCGATTCCCACTCGGGATGGATATTTGTATTTGTACAAATATTTCTTTCCGGTTATGATGTCTGTCCTAGTGGGACTCCCCGCTGTACCTCGGCACTCGAGCACGTAATGTAGTCGGTCCCGGTTGTTATAATAAATATTTGATAGCGATCGTTATTCATAGTAGGGAACATATTATTCGCCAACCCGCAATGGAGCAGCATGGTGCATTAAGCTCCAATCCTTCTTCTACACGGAGAAAGAGGCCTATGCCCAGTGGGACGTTACAGGCTGAATCTATGAATGGTAAGATGTTTTGTAATTTAAATTTGTAGACACACACTAGGGACAAAGAGTAGTAGAGGTCCTGTTATATGTACTAATAAGAATATTAATAATTGTACTAATACTTACTCATTATCCATCTATTTATTCTAACAACCTTAATTTTGTATTATTACTAAGATAACAAAATAAATTACTTTTATACAAAGTAATACGCGTAATTGTTTCATTTTGTACTTATATCTACCTTGATAAATGTCGTGCTGTAACACTGCGGCTACACGTAGCGTTACAGCACAACTCGCCTTAAGTATCAGCAGTCGTTGAATGTATTCCCACTTGGAGTAAAATTTTATAATTTTTGCACAAAAAGTTTGTTCTGGTCTGGATCACCGTCTTTCTAGGTTCTCCTGCATTGCCTCGAAGAGTATGTAAAGCTATCAGTCCTAAAATTCGATAAAATTATCCAAAAACCCGAAATAGATGAGCATGATGCATTTACTCCTACGCTTCAGAAGTTTATTTATTTCCATTCAGTTCACAACTTAGCTATTTTAAGGTTTTCTCTTGTTAAATAAAAATTATTGAAGTCTAGTTCACAAAACGGTCTACTCTTGGAACAAATCCAAGTGAATTGTAAAGAAATTAAATTTTTACAAAAATCTAAAACTGTTTCCACAGTAAAAACCGAGGTTAATAAAATATTCTTAACTCTTAGAAGTAGAATTTTTTAGAACATCTACAAAAATAATGAATTCATAATGAATAGTTTAGGAATTTAAGTAGTTAGGTATATTTGTAGTATTATATAGAAAATAAACTGAAGTTAGTTGGCAAATCTATATACTATGGGCTTTATTTTGTTTATTTTTCTGTGTAAATATATTTCAAGATTTGAAAATCGAATAAATTATTTTTCGTTTCAAAAACCAATTTTGTTATACCCCCTTCCCGTAACTTTGTTCCCTTGGAGTATTAAGGCTTATTTGTAAACCGGTTGTATCTATTCGGTAATATATACCAACCACTATAATTTTATATTTTATGCTTAAAAGCGAATTAATTTATGACTTAATGTCATTTTATTTACGTTCAAATAATTACGTAAATAAAATACAACAAGAAAACCTAATTCTAAGTATATATTGCCTCTGCAGGGAAGGAATCTGAAGCTTCTATTAAAAGCACAAAATCAGTCAGCTCTCTAAGGTCTAATATATAATCATTGGTTCAGAAAGTGATCAGAACTGGTTCAGTCACCGTTGTAGACATATAATTGTACGGCGTACAGATATTAGTTGTGGTCAGGGCATGTATTTGAATGTCGTTTGTTTCTAGACACCCAATACAGGTACATACCAACAGATGCCATTGATTTTGATTATCTTTTGTTTCATAATTTTTGAAATTAAATAACTTTTATCTTATTACTAAATAAATTAAACGATAAAGCTTTAGTTTCAAAATTTTAATAATTTTTATTTTACATTGAAAATTTCATTTTACATTCACCGAAAACTTATATAAAAATATTATAAAGTATACTTAAGTCTAGAAATTATAATTAAAATAATACTTAATGACATTAACTTCTATTGTTACTGGTAACAGTGGAATGTTATTAATGATGACGAGGTATTTGGAGTATACATTTATATGTATTTAAAGTATGACTATATTTTTAACGAAGAGTATTGTTAGAGATTACATGCACGGTAATTAATAATTTAAAATCATCTCAGATGAAGCGTCAAATACAATATGAGAATATCGAATAAAGAAAAGAACAAAAAAAAGTGTGTTGAAATGAAAATGTTAATTATTTTTAATGTTTACATTTCCTTAAATTTTTGGTGACAAAACGTATATACTATGTTTGTATGTTTGTGTACATAATGTACCTTATATACAGTTTGACAGTGTTTCGCAAAGATTTTAAATAAAGAACAAAGAAAATTTTATACATTTAACTTAAAATAACTTTGGGCTCGACGATTACGATGCATTTTTACAAAAAATCAAGCAAAAAAACAAACAAACATAGTCATTTAGAATATACAAAATACTTTAAAATTCAGAAAGTACGATGATTTTAAACACAGATTTACAGGCTGTACAAATTAAAATTTAAGAATACTCTACGTTAAAAATAAACCTATAAAAAAAATGATAACATTATATTTGTTGTCACTCAAAAGCTTCAATTAATATAATATTTTTAATACACTTTATTAAAATACACACATTTTTAAGCTAGCATCTCAAATTTACACGCATTTATTATTCAAATTATTATAGTATCTACTATAACTAAATATTTACAATTATTATTTATCTACAAGATTAAGTACTATTAGAAATATACTAATTATATCACAAAGTGCTAGTATTTGAATTTGAAAGAAGTATGAGTTACGTCGGCACAACCACAAGTATTATAGTTTTCTTTCGAAATCCCTATGAAGTTAGTATGGCATTCACGCAGTTGCCGGTTGACATTAGTGGATTAATCTGACGTGATACTTGAAAATTCATGATATTCATTCATTCATGAACTTTAGCAGGATCAAGCATTTTCGCAACGATGTAAGTAGAGATTGGTACACTAATAGCCAACGTATTAAATTATTCTTGTAAAAATCCACACGGATTATATTTTACGCTTGTACTGGATTAGAAACCTACGTATGTTGATATTGTTGAATCCTTGAAATATTAAAACATTACTGAATTAAATATACGACAGTTTTTATGATAATTTGTCAAGAGTACTAACTTAAAGCTGACAGTTATTAGAACATAGCCAATAGCTCTATTCCGATATTTAAATTAAGATACTTGCACCTGAGGCATTTTTCTGTTAATTTTAATTCATATAACATTAAAATGTACAAATCATCTTTTATTTATCTGACGGAAAACACAGTTCTTCTTGTTCCAATCGATTTTTTCTGGTCAAAATAATAATTATTTGTAGCCAGCAATAAATTATACTGTACATTTCTTTGTAAATATATTGAACTTAAAACAGAGTGATAGTTTAGACAGTTTATACCTACGTAATTTTTAAAAACATTTTCAGTCAAATAAAGAAAACAAACAAACTCAATTTGAATCAATTTAATATCACGTTATTTCTATCTGTTGTGACTTTAAAATTCTATACTAAGTCAAAAAAAAAAAAATGTCACGACATTACTATTTCAAAGTTTTTCGTATCGTTGAAACGATGCCAAATGCTTCGAATATTGAAAATATCAATAGTTGGCTACCGATACTACCGAAAAATATAATGCACAAAATCCACACGAATATATTTAACTAATATTTGGTACAGTGAATACAAAAACTCTTTTAATCAAATTACATTGATATTTTTTATTTTAACGCTATTTAAAACTAAAATTAAAATTATATTTAATTCACTGGTATTTACTACATTATAATTAGATAAATGTTTGAATGTGATAGCGTTATAAATACAATTAAAACCTTTTTATTCTCGTTTCAATCTGGATCCGACATTCCCATTGAAATATTCACGATCTATAGAATAATTTAATTATATATCCTTACCCAGTCTTTTTCATTTATTCAAATTAGCGATGATAACCAGTACGCTAAAAAGTCTCTTAGGAATAAACTATAAGCCCAATTACTAATTTAATTCACAATACTTATTATTACCAATGTCAACACTAAAGACAAATTCGATAAGATCATCAAACTCGAATTTGGTTGCCAATAGTTTTCGTCTTTCGATGATAGCATCAAAGAGTCTTCCCCGTTCTGAATTAACTCGCCCGGACAAAGCAACGATTCCGCAGGAATATCAACCAATGCTATTTCATTCGTAATGGGTTTTATCGTTGTCTCAGATTTATAAGATGGATTAGGATCTACGTATAGCTCTTCATCGTTTTCGTTTTGTTGGGAAATGTCACTGTTTGATTCTATTTCAAATAAATTTTCACTTTTCATTGATTTTACTTCTTTAACTACATCTTCATTAATATCGTCCTTTCCTTCAGGTTTCCCATGATTTTGAAAGCAAGTGACTTCATCGAGTGCCATTCTTAAAGGTTCACTTTTAGTTTCATTACGTAATAATTGAATCCAAGATAAACGGCAGTCACAGTTCAATTTATTACCTGAAAGAAACAAACATAGGACATGAAATTATATTCGGAAAATATGTATATCTAAAATATGTATGTACATATGAATAAATAAATAAAATAAAATAAATAAATCAAGAGTCTGGAAATTGTTGGCAAATATACATTGTTTTCGACGCTTTCAACTTAGTCGTTTTTACTAATGTATTAAGAACAAATATTTTATCAGATACATTTATGCCTTAGTCTCTTTGAATCTATGCTATTAACCGTAATAAGCGTAATGCAATAAAGATATTACGGGATTTATCCCGCGTGTCCACGGTCAACAAAAGTCGATAATAAAATTATCACGAGAACACGCCCGTTATGTTTGTTGATTTTTAATAATACATTTTTCATTGTGTCTAAATCGTGTTATTATGCCATTGTTGACTCGCTAAAGGGAACTGTTACACTCATTAATTGTCCTTAACGTTCGAGGGGTGCCTTCGCTTTTTGGTAGGGGATTAAATCCCCGTTGGGTATGCGGCATTGTTTGAGCAAAATATAGTTATTTATCTTTCAGTGAGTGTGTCCTAAGCAATCATGGTGTGCTATTAAATCCTAAATAACATGTTACTAGCGCCAAAAGTAATATTTACTTTATTTCTTATCGTAGAAAAAAAATAGTATTATGAAAGTAATAGAGAATATAACAAGGTAGTTAAATTTAAATTATGATTAAACTATGTATTTTTCTCTAGCGTCTTAATACAATTTTAATGATAGAATCATTTGTCTTCAAATATTTATTTATTTATACTCTTTGTTATAAACAAAAAAATTAAAACAATAACATATTACAAATAAAGAACGGTGTACAAAGGCGGTCCGCTAGAAGAGCGATAAGACCGCGAATATGTATATGTAAATAAAAAAAAATCTTTTTATATCAGATTTATTTTAGTTTAGGAAATATACACCAAATGACTCATTATCATGAGATAATATCATTATTTTTATTCCAGAAATATGAATTTTAATTTTTGTATTTTGGCCTAATAAATGGTTAATTTAAACATAATTATTAAATTTTCTACACAACACACTCTCATGTACTTATATACAATTTTTTATATCTAACCTACAATTTCATGTACATATGACGCCATAAACTTTTTCTTCCGATTCCTTCTAATTTTGCTGATTTATTTTTGGAGTTTTTGATTGTCATATAAGGCCCCCGATTTGAAAAAATATGAGGTGTAAAATTTACTGAACGAATGACCTCGTTACTTTTTTCGTGCCGCCATCGTATTTTTTTATTCATTTATTTACCAGTTGATATGGTATTAATATGTTTCTTAGACTAGTAAGCCTTTTTGTGCCTATTTAGATAGTCGATCTGAATGAGTAAATTCTAGTCGTGCGTCAGAGCTGACACACACACACCTTTTAATGAATAATTTCATATCTAGACTAATACTAATGAATAAAAAAGTACGATTATAGCTAAGTGTCCTCTAGTACTTTCTGATTGCAAATACTATTACAGTCAACGCGAGTTACAAAATTTTGAAATAAATCTAAATTATTCACAGATTTAGTGATAAGAATTTAATATCTCGTAATTATTTACATAAATTCCCTCAATAAATACTGTATTTTACTACAAACGCGCTCGCCCCCGTGTCTGCGTCCGCATTTGCAAGAATCCTGTAATTGCCTAAGTGAACAACGTACTGAATTTATAAAAGTCAGTTTTCTGTCTACATGCAGAAACTATCGATTTAATATCATGTTACCATTACCAAGTACTATGTTAAATATCTCAAGTTAATTAATAAAAGTTGCTAAATAACACTCTCAGAGAACATTACGTAAGTTTACTATGATTTTTCAAGTCACTATTAATCAAAAAATGGCTCGAAAGGATTTACATCGTGTACTTATTATTACATTACTTTCATAAACTAAAAAACTCGTCTCAAGTACCACTTATCTGAAGTATAAAAGCGCGCTCATAAAAAGTCACAATTGAAGCCACTAAAAATATTCGACAGCTTTGATAAATATATTCACAAGGGTTGAGCTGTCATTGGCTAGAGATTTGAAAGCCAATAGATGACTTTAATACGCACAAAATAATCTACATTTACAATTTAACTAGGGAATATTTCACCTAATAATGTTAAGTTATGAGTAATTAAATAACAAACTAAAAATCAACTTACCACTTAAATATAAAACCGAAGTCTTCATCTTCAAGTTCTCCATAATCGGCTTAATAGTTTCGTATGTCAATAATTCAATTTCATTATTCCTCAAATCTAATAGCTCGAGTCCTCTGACGCCTTCCAATAGTCCCTCGTTAATGGTTTGCAGTTGATTTCCAGTTATAGATAATTTTCTTAGCAAGGCGAGCCCGTCAAAAGCCCTCTCCGACAAATATTTCAATTCATTATTATCTAACAGAAGTTCATTTAGGTTCCATAATTCAGAAAATGTCAAATCTCCAATCATCGATAATTTATTCGATCTCAAATCCAATCTCGTCAAATTGCCCAGACCTTTAAATGTGTCTCTAGTTAAAACTGATATTAAATTTGCCTCGAGAACCAAATCGTTGAGAACGTTTAAATGTTCGAAACATCCATCGTGAGCGAGACTAATGCTGTTAAACGACAGATCGAGGTATCTAAGACTTGGTAAATCTACGAAAATGTCCCGCTGTATCTCGACCACTTTGTTCCCCTTTATCGTTAAGTTTACAAGCGATGGTAGGTTCGAGAATGCGGAAAAGTCTAATTCCACTATTTTATCATTCATCAGTGTTATTTCTCTTAGCGTTGACATGTTTGTGAATGTCTTTTTCTCGATTTTGTTTAATGTCGCGTAGTGTATGTAGAGCTTCTGCAATCTCTTTAAACTTTGGATTACTTGTAAGGGGATGAATCTGAGTGCACCATCTGACCTTACGTTAAACGTTAATCTCTCAAGGTACGGTTGTGAGCTGAAACTAGACCAAACGGGATCGCTTTCGTCGATTCCTCCGTTAAAAACCCAGCAGTCCGCTCGTGTAGCGGTCTTTATCGACGTGTTTTCACAATAGCAGTGCACTTTTGATTCTCTGTTTGTTATCTCGCACATGTTATCTTTAGCCGGAGCAGCGTGATACCTACGTTCTGTTTTATCTCTACGTTTTTCATTTAGCCGGCTTTCAGCTAATGATATTTGCACAGAGGTCAGCGCAAGAGCCAGGAGTAAATATTGGATGAGCTTCATGTTAGCAGCTTTTTCGGTATAGTAGTAATCTGTAACAAATAAAAAAAAACATTCAAGCGATATTGCTTTTCATACAAATAACACTTATTACCCTTTCAAATTTTATATTACTGCAGAGAAAGTTTGTGTAGAAAAACTTCATTATTTAGTATTGGTATAAAGTTAATCGTCCACTACGGGCTATTTTTTGTCATTGCTTCGCTTAAGTTTTAATAATAAAGTAAAGTAATATTAAGTAAATATAGCTTTACATGACCTATTAGTAAATATAGCTTTATATGACCTATTATTGACCAAGTATACTGCAGTGGACGTTCCATTGCATGTGTGCTCCCGAAAAGCAACTGTCAGGGGAGAGTGGAGACGGATCGTCAGGCGTGTGACTGGGAAGTGATGACCACGACCGCTCTGACAAGAGTGTAATGTAAGAGATGTATAGCTTTATATGATTATATTGATTGATGATTATAATGTAAAAAGAATAATGATTAAACAAAAATCGAGGTGAGTGTAAACCATTACTATCGAAATATTTGCATTTAACTTGAATTACCCTAGGTTACTCATAGTAGGGAATATATTCGCCAACCCGCAGTGGAGCAGCGTGGTCGATTAAGCCCCGACCTTTCTCCTACATGATCAAAGAGGCCTATGCCCAGCGGTGGGATATGACAGCCTGAACCCATCCTTCCATCCTTCCACCCGTCCATCCGTCCACCCGTCCATCAGTCCATCCGTCCATCCGTCCATCCGTCCATCCTTCCATTTGTCCATCTATCCTATATTTACAATATAATCCCTACTAATATTATAAATCTAAATTTGTTTGTTACGTTTTAACTTGGGAGGGAACTTGGAGGTATTAGAAGCAACATAGGATACTTTTAAAAAAAAAAAACAATGCAAGCGAAGCTGTGGGTAAAAGCTAGTATCTAATAATCTATCGTAAATCACATTTACGACAATTTTGAAAATTATATGTGCCTACTTTTGTATATTAACCGGTGGCGGTGGAATGTTATTTACATGTTAGTTTTTCAAAATTTAATCTGTAGTCAAAATCAGGGAGATAGAATATTCGAACCTTACACTAAGTATAATCGGGGCAAAATATCTTTAAACTGTAGCCATAAATAGTTGTATCCGATTATTAGTTTCATAATAACACTAAGAATATTTTATTGAAAGTTAAAAATGTATAAAATTGACGAACTCTTTAAAATATTGAAAATTATTCATTAAAAAAAATTGTACTTCAAAAAAAAAAAACCTTTTGCGTAATTATCCATGTATAAAAAACAATAACGTATCACGAGATGAAACGAACACTCGTATCAACATCAATGTCATTATTAAACTCTGAAACATATTGTTTGTTCGTATATTTTATTACAGAGCCCATTAAATGTTAATTATTCACGAAAAGCATATTGCGTTTTATTACGGTACACCGGAATTAAATAGCTCTTAGCATTCATCGCCCTAAATTTATCCCATATAAACATTTTACGATCTTGTCATATTGAGTTATAGAAGTATTCTTTTGCGTTATTCCAATGAATTTGTCATATTTGAAAGCGACATTGTTTCAGGTTATTGGTATTATTTTTACGTAATGAACGAATACGCCAAATGTATGGTAAATTTAAAATTTCGACTTTTTTCGTTAAAATCTAATATATGTAAGGCATTCTTTAATATTACTAGATTTTTTTCTTACTTTTATAAAAGACATATGAAATCACACTCCTCACATTCCACGACCCATAGTAAGCCTCATTTTAATAATAATAATAATAATAACTTTATTTTTTAAACACACTGATCCTAACACACATTATACATATAACATCAGAGGCAGGCATTACATTTAAAGTCTTAAATCTAATAAATACAATATTTGAGAATAATCCAAAAACACACCCAATACATTCGCAAACGCCAACATCACGATAAACGTCTGTGTGACCTATACAAATATTTATCCTGAATAAGTATTATGGATTCATGACCACTAGCGTAAAGCCAATTAGTATGACCACTGCACCATTCCAACAAACCATTACAAATATTATGAAAATAAATATATTAATAAAAAAAAAAAATCGCCAAAATGTATCTCTACTTCCTACGACTGAACCAAATTCCATAAATTTTTCGTTTACGCTAAATAGGACAAGACAAGGATTAAAAAAAAAAACAATATGGCGTGCTAACTTTACCGGGTTATGAATTAAGAACAGTTTATTTTCATTACGATCATTAATAGTTTTTGACGTAAAATACGCACCGATGCACTTAGGTTAATTTGTGGGGTGTGGAACTACCGGCGTATCGTGTGTGTGACTCATTCAGCTCCCTCGTTTGCTTTGAGCGTAAATGACTGTTTATCAAGTCAATACCTCGTTGAGTATCAAACAAACGCAAACAGATTGGCTTTAAAAGTCAAAGTCTAAAGACTTTCGCGGCGATAAAAATAGAAGTGGTGTTCTATTGAATGTTTTATTGGTTGCGTCGTTACGTTGTACTTATTTTTGTGTATACGTATTGTGTAAAATATTTTAATAAAATTATTTATTTTAAATTTAATAACAACATTTATAGGAGACTTAACGAATAAACTACTGGTAAAATAACTATAGGTACTGTGTGGCTACGGTACTAAAGAATACAGCCACCCCCTCTCTTCCCGTGGGTGTCGTAAGAGGCGACTAAGGGATAATACAGTTCCGCTACCACCTTAGAACTTAAAAAGCCGACCGGTGGCGGGATAACCATCCAACTGCTGGCTTTGAAATACACAAGCCGAAGACGGGCAGCAGCGTCTTCGGTGCGACAAAGCCAGTACTGCGGTCACCAACCCGCCTGCCCAGCGTGGTGACTATGGGCTAAACACATGAGTTCACGTTATTTTTGGCGTAAACTTGTGGAGGCCTATGTCCAGCAGTGGACTGTATATGTAATGATAACGAATAATCGCAAACATATTTTGTCAATGTAAATCGTCATTATAGTACTTGTAACAATGCTTTATTTTATAAGTCTAATATTTTTTTCTTCATTAAAATTCTTCAAAAATTCTTGATTATTAAATTCTTATCTTTGTAATTAGTTTATTAAAGCATATTTGTTAGTAAATAACTTTAATCTGAAAAAGGTTATTACTTAATTATTATTTATTCTAATTAGAGCGTCACTTGTTTTACTGAGACGACCTCGTCAAGTCGTCAATGAATCTGGGACAGATAAAAAGAGGATCTTTTGTTGTCCTAAACGACTATTGTATTGGATTCTTCTAGCCCTTCACGATTGCGCTTTAATTAAAAAAGTTTTGATGATTTTTTTTTCAACAAGTGTCTTTTTTTAATTTGGACTTAATCTTTTAATTTCTTCAAAATGTTCACGCTCTTTAGAAACAGCCATTTCGTCTTTGTCTTCGATGTTATTCATTTCGTTATTCTAAAGGAAAAATAAAAGTATGTATAGATTTTAATATTAAAACGTCTTCGCTTACTTTTGGATGCCGAAGTTCGATCTTTCTTTGAAGATGTTTGAAGAGACAATTTTACGATTGTAGATAAAGTTCGAGCAGGTAAAATGGAGCTACTTTTTATCGAGTTTTGTACGTCCGTGTTGTTACTTTGTCTCTTTAAAGGTAATTTAAGGCATCGATATTATATGATTGAGAATGACTAGAATATTTTCGACGAATTATAAAACTAATTGTAAGGCGTTGTTGAAACTCTTGGTACTTTTTTAATAAATATTTTATGGATTTCTTTGATGTTTACGACGACTTATTTATTAAAGAAATTCTTATTAAAGTTTTTGGTATTATTTAAGATAAATACACAATTCTTAGTTTGACATTTTATTCAATCTAATATTAATAAACATAATATATCAGTTGTCATATTATAACTTATTTTGTTTTTGAAAAGCTTTTAAATAATTAAATGACGAATGAACAGCTTCGCTCATATCACTTCATTTGCTAAAATTTTCGCAGCAATTTTTTATCATAATAAACTTGTATGACAACTTAATTTTTAATAATTAAAAATTTTTATAATAAAAATTAAATATAGTAATATTATATATACTTCATCCTGTTTACTTAGAGCTTATTAATTCTATACAAACAATTATTCCTTTTCAATATTACAAAATACTAGCATGAACAGATAACATTTATTTATGTGTCTGCTTGCTTCTAATAAGAAACGCTGTTCAATATAACAGGAGCTGGATTTGGGCGTGCATTTCAATTAGAAGATCTAAAATATTCAAGTTAGTCCAAACACCTTAAAGTGCTTCTGAGAGGGTTGGTGGGTATTTACAAATAGCGTTTCGTCTGAGCTTGTGATTCGTTATTTATTTAGTTTGTTAATTGTCTTAGAAAGGAGAGTCATATTAATACGCTAGCCATCTGATACCAGGATCAAATCTATGAAGTGATATGAAAATAATATTTATTATAATTATATTATCGTTAGTCGTATCTTTTTTATTGACAAAATACACAAATTACAGTTAGACCACCAATTCTCAAGTCAATTATTTTGCTTTTAATGTTTACCGTCTGCTTCAACACTAACTTTGTAACTTAAATTGTTTTGATATAAAATAAACAGTTTTGTTTATAAAAAGAAAACAAACGAGAGATGTAACTAAAACTTCTGGTAGAGATCACACCTATATCGCAAATTTAAAAACCTATAAACACTAAAGTACTACTGATATTTGATTTTTTATCTTACAAAATGGTTTACTTATCACACTATATATGGCATAATTGAATACCCTTCGCTTGTATCCACGCTGTACAAGGGATCCTCCTATATACGTTTCTATACAAACACTGTTTTAATTTTCCAAATGAAGCTAACGCTACTCTTATCACACAAAGCACTGAGAGTTTAATGATCAATATCTCAAAGTGAAATAACTCTAGATACCGAAAACCTCGATTCTCTTTAAGTAAAATATCTATGAAACGTTTCGTGCGAGATAAACGAAGGAATAGAAGCAAATTAATCTTCTACACACGATGCGATCACAAAACAAACCAGCTACTGATTAGATACAGACAAAGGATTGAGTAAATGAATTGAACGGTTCATGGAAATACGTATTGAATGTATTCAACTATTTCGTGACGAGTTTTGATTGGTTTTTATGATTTAAAAACGTATTTTGAAAAATATTAACTCCTTAATATTTTTTTTTTAATACCGAATATTTTTTGGTAGAAGTTAATTTAATATTTAACAGAAATCTCTCAAAATGTACTCGTCAAAGTTACTTCGTAATGTAATGCGCCGTTCGTCGCATCTTCTCGACAACTACATAGGTCTTGAGTTCTTGACAGATGCGGGTTCATCATTACTGACTGTTTAATAGATCAAGGGTTAATTTTACATTTGTCTAAAAGTTTTGTATGGTAAATTAAGCTATACTTACGCCAAACATTTTTCCATTTTCGTTCTTTCGCGACCGATATCCAGATTAGATTTGTATAAAGCAATGAGACTTTGATAAGCTATATTTCGTCAAATGAACATTTTCATTTTACTAATATTTTATGCCTACACGTAATGCATCCATTTTTTTTATTTAAGCGTTTAAGAGAACACGTAAAAAAATGTGTGTGTCAGCTCCGACGCACGACTGGTGTTTACTCCTTCAGATCGACTGTCTAAATAGGCACAAAAAAGGCTTACTAGTCTAAGAAAAAGATTAATACCATACCAAATGCTAAATAAACGAATCGAATAATGCCATCTAGATAGCGTTATTAGAAAACAATGTTGGCGTCATAAGAAACGTAACGAGGTCATTCGTTCAGTAGATTTTACTACTTATATTTTTTTCATAACGGGGTCTTATATGGAGATCGATTCTTAAGGAGTAAATTATTTGTAGAACAGATGATGTAATCTATTTATGGACAAATAATACATTATAAGGCCTTAAATCTCGGAAATCAGTTATACAAGGGGATTACCCCACAGCATCGTTCTTTAGACGAGAAAAAAAAAAAACGTTATAAATATACCTCTTAACAAATTCCCGGAACCTTACCTTATCAATATTAACATTTTCGTTTTAGTTCGAAGTCGGAAATGAAACATCTTCCCATAGAGTCCAACGAGAAAATGCACAAAAACGTTTTCTCAAGCAAATTTCGTAAACAATATACTTTTCATAAGGACTTGGAATTTTTTCATCAAGTCTCTTTATCGAGGCAACCAAGTATGACTTGGCGAGGGATCAAGGCTGCTTTTCATTCTTGATATTAGAAGGAAATAGAATTATAATACAGAATTCCATTTAACGAATACGTTATAGTGTTGTATTGTTCATACAGGAAAAAAATATATGTTTTTGTAAAGTGACAAGCTATTTTTGTGCGTAAAAAAACAAAATTGATAAAAAATATTAAAATCGGTTAATTTCATAACAATTCAATTTGATGTAACATTTTACTCGGGGTGAAAAAACTGAACACGAACTTTGAGGTTTGTAGGACATAGCCACATTTATAATTGCTAAAATGTGTCATATTTTAACAACTGAAATAAATATAATGTTTCGAGCTTTTGTGGAGTATTTAATAGTTGATGGAACAGAGAGATTTCGTGGAAGTTAATTTGATGTATAAATTGCTAACTACGATAAATTTATATTTGATAACTTCAAAATTTATCCGTTTTTACTAAGTACAGAAGTAATAAAAGTAAAAAAATATTTTGGAAAATGAAAAAAAAAAAAGATAAAGCTTATATAAATTTAAGGTTTTGGGTAAACTATAATATTTTATTTGTTTGAATCATTTAAATTTTATATTATACAAGCTGACTGGATATATAAAAAATGTTTAGATTTTCTTTTATCCAAACCATATCCTGACAATTTGAATGAACAAAAAAAAATTTTTATTCAATTTGGTGAAATCGATGGAAATTTATGCGCGTACATACTTGTTTTACGATTTATTTATATTTATGTAAAAGTTTGTTATCACAGAAATTGACGCAAGAAAAGATAAAAGCAAGTTAGTACTAAGATCCCAAGTATCTTGTTTCTAATAACTGTTGAGGGTAACATCTAGTTATAATTTTTTCCTGTTCATAAGCCGATCTTGAAACACCGAAGGAGATTTCCCGTTGAAATTAATCTCTTAAGATGCTTGCACACTCGTTTAAGAGTAAAATTTAATGCGTAGTATATTAAATACTCTTCGGATATTAAAATGTAAAAGATAATAAAAAACATTCAGGAAAGTTTTTTGTAAAATAATGTTGAAATTATAATAAAATGTATAAACAACTTTTTATGCTATTAATAATTATAATATTTTGCTTTGTTTACTGTTACACATAACATTGCAGCTCGTGGTGTGATATAAGTATAAAATACTGTCGAACGTTGTCCATATTAAAATAAAATGCTTTGAAACAACACGGATAAACAGACATCAATAATATATTTATAATAGGACAAATAATTTTGTTTTTAGTTGTGTTACGAAGATTATATTGAATACAAATTAATTAGTATAAAATTCAAAAACACTGTCATTTTTCAAAATTTTATATATATTGTTTATAATGTGAGTACCCAATGCATACGTCATGAAACGTTTATCAAGCCTTTTTGTTAACTACATTTATTCATCTTTTGTGGTCTGAATATTTCATATAAGCACGGAATTCACTTTCCTGTGCCACGCGAAAGCTGTAAGTCTAGCGATATAAGCTCGATGGATGTGCTCCGCACGCGAAGTTGTTTTTTTAATAATATATATCTACCATTCTTATTTAAGACTGATATATTTTTTATATATTATGGGAATACCATATGTGTTTTTAACCGACTTCCAAAAAAGGAGGAGGTTCTCAATTCGACTGTATTTTTTTTCTTTTTTTTTATGTATGTTACATCAGAACTTTTGACTGGGTGGAGTGATTTCGACGTATTTCCTTTTAATCGAAAGGTGGTGTGTGCCAATTGGTCCCATTTAAATTTATTTGAGATCTAACAACTACTTTTTGAGCTACATCTAATAATGCGTTTTTACTTGACGCTTTTCTCGTCGACCTACGTTGTATTATAGCACATAACTTTCTACTGGATGTACCGATTTTGATCATTCTTTTTTTGTTGAAAAGGAGATATCTCAAGTTTAGTACCATGATAAGGAAACCAGGATCTGATGATGGGATCTCAGAGAAATTGATGGAAATTCTTGAAAATCAGCAATAACTTTTTACTGGGTGTACCGATTTTGATAATTCTTTTTTTGTTGGAAAGGAGATATCCCTAGTTTGGTACCATGATAAGAAAACCAGGATCTGATGATGGGATCCCAGAGAAATCGAGGGAACTTCTTGAAAATCCGCAATAACTTTTTACTGGGTATACCGATTTTAATAATTTTTAATTTAATCGAAAGCTGATGTTTGTCATGTGGTCACATATAAATTTTATTGAGATCTGATAACTACTTTTTGAGTAATCTTTGATAACGCGCAGTTACTTGACTATTTTTTCGTCGATCTACGTTGTACTACTCGTCGATGTAATTGAAGTCGGTTTTTTTTCGTTTGCGAGCAAACACAATTATGTAAGGATAAGAGAAGAAATGTCCCGGCCTCATATAGCTGAAGCGAATGACTTAGATTAGTGCGTGACCGCGACGTCTGCAACTTACTTAAAACGTAGAAAAACAGCACAAAAGGTACATACTTTATATTACCAAGACCCTTAACACATAAATTTAAGTTTGACAATGAATATAAGAGGAAACGGCGACAGATCCTATGAAAAAAAAAATGTCGTCACAATAACTGTGCAATAAGTATACCGAGAATAAACTTGACGGTAATTTTGCAATTATTTTTTTGTTTAGTGAGTCACGGGAAATATAACCAATTTTTGGATTTCAACAAAAGGGCGATCACAAACGGTATTCACTAACTACCTGTAACCGTTTCTTACCTGCTATTTCTTTTATAGGCGGGATGCTGTTCACAAATACTGGTAAAAAAAATGTTACCTGGCTAATTGTGAACACAATCAAGAATCAGTATAAATTTCAATTGACTCAAATAATCTTTAAAATGGTGGACAACGTTGTGTTGAACAAAAGCACACTTAAGTATTTCGTCTTATACCTATTTAAAATTGTAAACATACGAGTACTCATTCACAACGAACACTTGGTATATACAACTTCCAAAATTATAATTATTAATTACGTATACATTTATAATTATTAAAATTGTATTTTTATTACTCACCCAAATCAAACATTTTATACTATAGATTGTTTTCTAATGTTGGCGCGAATTCACTCATTATAATAAAACTCACATTATAATGAAACAACTTTTTTGGATTTTATCGCGGTTTATAACCGTGGCTATATTCTTTCCCCCTCTCTTCCCGTGGGTGTCGTAGAGGCGACTAAGGGATAACACAGTTCCTCTACCATCTTGGAACTTGAAACCGACCGATGGCGGGATAACTATCCAACTGCTGGCTTTGAAATACACAGGCCGATGACGGGCAGCAGCGTCTTCGGTGCGACAAAGCCAGCCCTGCGGTCACCAATCCGCCTGCCCAGCGTGGTGACTATGGGCAAAACACATGAGTTCACGTTATTTTTGGCGTAAACTTGTGGAGGCCTATGTCCAGCAGTGGATTGTATAGGCTGTAATGATTATAACCGTGACCATGGTTACTAAATAGTATCCGAAACGTCGGGCATGTAAAAATCCTAATAAACTGGCATAAAATCCGAAAAAACTGTTTCATTTTATACAATATATTAAAGTTTTGATATATTCTTTTTTAATTTGAAGTCGGTTTATTTGGTTAGATTACAAATTTAACCATTACGAAGGATTAAACATTAAGCAAATACAATTTGAGGTCAATATAAACTTAGAGATGGAGTATGAAGGGTATTATATCATTTAGTCACTCTTGCAAAATTGATGTAACTCGACTCTATCACCGAATTCAAGTTTTGAGGAAGCTTAAGTTCAAGATCCAGTTTTCACTTAAGGCAATTAGTTGTATTAACGTGAACATTTGATTGATGGGTACAAGAAACAATATATTACTAACTTAAGCTATTCGTGTATCAGTGAGATTAGTTTAATCATTTTAGTTATAATTTTGGTTATATATATAAGCACGACTAATTGATAGGTAGTGTAAGAAGGCTTATGTACAATACAAATTGATATTATAATGGACCCAATTATTTTGATTATCATTATATGTTATTTATATTGACAGGTTTTGAGAGAGTTAGTTTAACAAGAATTGATACCAAATTTACCTTGTATAAGCATATCGTTTATTTTCAAAGTTTAAAAAAGACCTTTATGATTAAGCAACCGTATTCAATAAATTATTTTCAAAATTTGACCCGAATATTAAAATGGAAATGAGTTCTATCACAAACAAAACAACAAGTTAAAGTAAGAATGAATATTAAGTTTTTACAAAATAAATAGAAGCATAACTCTGTATTTACGAAGCTATCTAGCGGCCGTGTTCATTCGACAAACACCCGAAGAACTTTTCAACAGATAAAGGGACTCTACCTAAATATAGAAAATAATAAAAATACTTTTTTTTTCTCTCTTTCGAAATAAATGTTATCATTCGTGCTAATGGATAAAGTACGTTTGGTATGTTTTACTGTCAGGTCATGAAACACAAATAGAGAAAAAAAGAACAGTACATAAAATAGGTTTTATAATTTATATTTTTATATCGCTTCAGCTTCTAATATCCCACTGCTGGACACAGGCCTCTTTCCCCATGTAGGAGAAGGATCAGGTAGAATTGGATCTTAATCCACCACGCTGCTCCAATGCGGGTTGGCGGATATATTCCTAACTATGAGTAAAGATTGCTATCAGGTGGACATGATAACAACCGGGACCGACGGCTTAGCGTGCTCTCAGATATTTTTTTTATATAAAAAAATATTATTTTTTCAATTAAAATATTAGAGGTTAAGACTCCATATATGCCATGTTTACTTAGTAGATGGTAAAAATTTGTCATACTTATTTCCAACTTCAATTTACCTTTATTCATACATATGAATAGTTTGAATATTGACAAAAAACATGATAGCAATAAAATTCCCACAAAATGAAACTGCAACCGAGTGAAAATTCCTCAAAACTCAATACTTTGAAAACAACAAAGTCAATAGGAAATAGCGTGTAAGCCAACCAGTTTATAAAATGAAGATGGGAAAAGAATCCTGTTATAATACCCCCATCAGACGTGTATCCGTACAAAATCCTAGAAACAGTACTGCGAGAACTCACTTAAGTTTATTATGTAATGCTCTTATATTGCTGGAAGTATTTTATTTTACAATTCTCAAATGGAAATTAAAGAGGGCTCCTTGCCAGGCTTAAGTGCTTTGTTTGATATCAGAAGTTCTCGTGTAAGAGTCGCAACGAGAGACACTGCTCGTTTCAAACTTTCTTCTTTTCAACTACGTGTAACCGTGTGTTCTTATAAAATCTCTTCAGCTATTATTTACTCCTTAAAAACACGGCAACGATATACAATCTTATATATAAAATTCTCGTGTCACAATGTTAGTTACTGTATTCCTCCGAAACGTATGGACCGATTTTTATGAAATTTTATGTTCATATCAGGTAGGTCTGAGAATGAGCCAAAATCTATTTTTCATACCCCTAAATTGTAAGGGGAGGGGGGATTAAGGGAGTTAATAACATATATGGCAAAAGAACGTTTGCGGGGTCAGCTAGGATGTTACAATTTTTACCTCTGGAGCGATTTCACTACTTTTGATCCGTTTAAACATACTTCCGTGTGATAATAAATATAATTATTTAAATGCAAATCTCATGTAACAAATGTTTAGAATAAATGACAAAAAAACGCCTCACAATCAGTTACCTCCACTTGGATTTATTTTTATGTCGTGGGGTCCGGAAACGCAATACAGGAAAGTATGAACGCCTAGACCATGGCAAACACACGTGTATATGCCCTGTACAAATGCCAGCAAAAGCTGGTTTTGTGACCGCTGCGCCAACGCATCGTCGAATAATTAATTATTAACATAGAGCAAAAGTATATCTTAAGGCTTATTAATTTTTGTATTTTTAGATTCTCCCTATCAATTCTAAAATTTCTCTACTCTTGTGTTTTTAATATCTTATTACAAAAAAAGTAGAAAGAAAAAATAAATCATGAGTTATATGAATAAAATCGACCTTTGGAACTGTAAATGATCAACAAGCATCCCTTTCGCTCCACATTTATAATGTATGCTCGTAATAAATTTGTATAAAAAAAATGTCAAAAGAGATTCAACGTTAAAAATGTCACGTCACATCGTCGACGACATTATCTCCAGAGACAAAGATCCGATTTTTTAAATCCTTTTTGTGAATACTTACCCGTATATTCTAAAAACCGAATTGTATATCGTATTGCCTTTGCACGTTCTACTATAAAATACCTCTAAATTATTAATGATGCGCCCGTTACATTCGTAGCTGTGAAAACGTTATAAATAAAAGAGACAATGTGGTTTTTTTATCATGTCTCACAAATTAATATTTCTTTTTCGATGAAGTCATCCGAAAGCTTATGGCTATACAAATGACGAACGTGGAATTTTATTTCATATTCATATCGATAAGCTTGAAGCGTACCGGTAAAGTTTTAATAAGTCGAGTCAACTTTTGAGATCACTGGACCGGACAATAATATAGAGAACTTTATGGAATTATGTGGACATGAAATCGAGAATCGGTCTTACCCTTTCAGTTGAACTTCGAATGAATTCGAATAAGATGAGGACGAAGTTTAATAATGTTTCGTTGATCGATTCAGTTGTATGATAACACGAACATTGCCTACGGCTTCGTTCGCGTCAACGTTAAGCAATACAACTTTTGAACTCGTTGCTCGTTTAACTAGCCTTGCCTTTAGTTATTTTTCTTTGAAACATCAATGATTTTGCTATAACTTAACAAATAGCCGTTTCTTGATATATCACAAATTTCTTTACGCACTATAAAATTATAATAGCGTTTAGACTACTATTAAATTATTATAGCGTTTAGAAATTTAACTATTACTAATTAAATACAGTTATGTATAATTGTTAACACAAAAAATGCTATTGATCAACGATAATGATAATCATAATGATGATAAAATATCTTAATATTGAATTTTTATTAACCCAATAAAAGATTTAAATTTTAACTGTTATATTACTTATAAATGTTATGATATTCAGAAACTTCTTCCTCTTTCAAGCATGAACAACAACTCGTAAAGCGATTCCACTGCGAATTGATATAAATGAACCAGATTTCTTCCTATAATACACATACAGTCACGATACTTTACGCTTACGCTTCAGCCTGTAATATCCCCATGTATATATAACTCATTTTACGGATTTATGTCGGTTAGTAACGATTGCCTTTCAAGCGTCGATTTGTATTGGTCATACAGGTGTTTGCTGTGGTCTGGGTGTTTGTGCAGTCCTTGTGGATCTCCCCATCGTGCCTCGTAGAGCACTTTAAGCCGTTGGTCCCGGTTGTTATCATGTACACCTGATAATGATCGTTACTCATACTCGTAGTAAGGAATATATCCGTCAACCCGCATTGGAGCAGCGTGGTAGATTGCGCTCTGATCCTTCTCCTACAGGGGGGAAGAAGCCAATGCCCGACATTGGGATGTTACCGGCTGATGCAAAGCAATACTAGAATGTAAAAAGTCTTGGCTTAATTAAAATCTTTGATTTGTTTTTATAAATGCTTTATCATTATACTCTTACTCACTGGTCTTAATAGGTAAAATGTAAGATGCATTTTAATTTCGTAAAACTTGTAAAGGCATTTATTTACCTTTTTCTGAGTACATCTACTAAATTAGTCTGACCTAAGAACCCCTAGCATCAAAAACTACTTCGTGTTACTAAATTATTCTGTACATAAAATAGTCAGGAGTCTGGAGAGGACAATCATTGTTGGATTTATCATTCATGCGTCAATTTGAGCCTTTATTTGACCTTAACAACGCTTAGTTAAAATTTTAGATTGTATTGTTTTCGTGAAGGTATCTTATTCATAGTTACGTAACGAGCGAAATACCAGTTTAATTTTTATATTAATTTTAATGTTGGTTAGTCTTTAATTATTATTTATTTATATTTCTTGGCAAACGCAGTGTGGGACGTCCTCCGGCCCGTTGGACCGACGATCTACGTAAAACTAACTTGGGGAGGCCTGTGTCCAAATGGCTGAAGTGATGATGATGAAGTGATGAATCTTTAAATTTCATATTATTGTTTTTCTTAAAATATTTTAATAAATTTCAAGTATAGTTAGACATTTTTTTAAATTCACGTAATGTTACAGTTATGTTTCTTTAATTTTTTGTTAATGATTTTTTTTGATTTAAGTATCTATTTAATAATAATAAGTTGGAAAATAAGTTCGTAGCGTTTTATATATATTTTTGTTCTACAACGATTTTTTTACTGTTTAAGAAAGTGTATAAATAGGTCGATAGAGCTTTTTATGATAATCGTTGTTTTGAGTAATTGAATTTTTATCACTTTTTAGGCTTAGAAATGGAATATTTAGGATACGGTGAAGGTGTCATAGACAAGTCTACAGCATGAGAATGTAAATTGGCAAAAAAAAATTGAAGTGAGATCATAAAACTATTTTCAATCATCTGATTTGATAATTAAAAGGACCTTATTAACTGATTCAACAACTTCTTCGATACCAGAGCGAGCGATTTTTGGCGGGACAGCATCGACAAATTGTTCGAGTGGTGGAACGAGGACAAAAACAGCAACGGCGAATACATAACTGCTATTTTTTTATTTCAATAAAAATGAAATTATCTAAAGTTATCTGTTAAAGTGTGTTTGTTATAAATTCATAAATAATTAATCCTATTTTTAAACAATATTAAAAAAAAAACAACTAAATTAAAAAATTTCAAACAGATTAATATCACAAGAAGAAACAAAGATTCAATGTGTTTTAATATAACTCATATCTTAATAAAATATGTTCTGTACAGTATGTCTTACGCAACAACGTCTTAATAGATAATACCCACATACATAAAGTGGCATTCACTAAAGCCCACAATAACAAATGGGTGACACTAATTGGACAGAGATTTCGTTGCCTGAGCTCATGAAATTTCTTTAAAAATTTCGTTCAAAAACTTTTAGCATTCGACACTTATTACCGCATATTTCTCGTGACTAGACTTTCGAAAATTTGTCGTAGAATATAGCGAGTGTTAATCCGAAGAGTACGCAAACATTTCTATAGATGATTGAGATTGCTTATTTTTCTTGCAGTCAAAGAGTTTCTAAAATTATGCGAAATATTTTTACTACACTTTGACGATAATTTTAACTTGTATAAAACTAAGGATAAATAGCATTTAATCTTAGATTTATGTGAAGACGTTAATAGTGTTATATAAACTTTAAATCTGACTAAATATTATCTATATATTACTAAATAGTTTTGCTTAGCGAACCTTGTCAATAAAGTTGTTTACGTTTCAGCCTGTAATATCCCACTGCTGGGCATAAGCCTCTTACCCCATGTAGGAGAAGGATCAGGGTTTAATTCTACAAACACCCAGACTACGGCAAACATCTGTATAGCCAATACAAATGTTTGTCATGTGCTGGGATTGAACCCGCAACCGTCAGCGCAACAGGCACAAACCTGTGCTGCGGCCGTTGCGGCAACACGTCATCAAAAAGTTGTTTAACAATTAGTTATATAATGATTTTGATAATTTATTTTCTAAAAGATAAGTAATTAGAAAAAGATTATATATTTGAAATCGAATTTTCTTGAAACATTGACGCTGCATATAAAAATGGCACTTGACTTATCCATAATATATTATTATTTATTATTATCTATCAATATGAATACTTTGATTTCAATATTTTATTATTTGGATTAAAAATACCTAACAGCTATATGTTATATGGTTTTAATTACAAAAAATTTCCTTTTATGTGTCAATTTTTATATTTTACAGTACATTGAAAATTGTGAACGGATTCGCTTTGATAGTCGTTTTGCATTGGCGGGTATTTCACGCGTATGCTTATCCGGTATTATCTGGTTTCATCCGGCAAAAACACGAATGAGCCAGAAAATTGTCTAACGTTTTATAGTAAAACCGCTCGCGCGGAACGGAAATGTTTTATCGCATCCAATAAATTTTACGGAAGTCAGTTTATATGTATTATGTGCTATGAATTCTAAGAGCTTACGTGTGAGGACTTTCGTCAATTCAAGAGATTTGTCCAAGTATTTACAGATATATCAACCCAACCGCCAAGCCGCATTGAAGCAGCGTGGTGGATTAAGCTCTGGTCCTTCTCCTACACGGGGAGATAGTGGATAGGACAGTAGTGGGATATTAACAGGCTGAAGCTTTACAGATATAACAGCTTAAGCTCACGTTTAGAAAAAAAACTATAGATAAAAGTTTTATCGGCACTAAAAAAATAATAGGTAACTACAAATACATGTTTTATGGAATGAATACTTTCTCAAAATAAGTTAACCGACAGTTTAGTTTACATACTATCGTTAACCTTGTTCCTTGATGAACTTTGCCAAGTCAAACATTACTAATAGACGCAAGTTTAAGACCTAAAAAAATAAGAAAGAAATGGAGAAAAGAAAACAGAGAGTAGATATAGAGAAAAACATTTAAAAAAGCCTATAGAGTAACTTTTAATTGTTACAAGGCCAGAGTGAATAGGCTGTTATTGGGCAGGCATGCTCCACCTTCGACCGCATCGTTACTTAACATCAGGTGAGATTGTGGTCAAATGCCTGCCTATTTGTCATTAAAAAAAAATTACGTGACACCCCCTCTAGTTTACAAAAATTCAAAAACATATCATTTTAGACGGTGAGAGTATCAATCATTGCGGTCAGCGTATTCATCAGTGTGGTGGTGCCGCATTAACTACCTTTCAAGTATATTAAACATTTCCAACACGCAACGTGATATTATTTATCGCCTATCGCGGTTTTTTCACCTGCTTTTAGTTTCGGCACTAACTGAAGTATTTGTCATTTGTGTTTCCTGTTCTATTTCTACGGATAGTAACGCTTTGTTTTATAACTCATAACGTTCTTATATAGTCGTATAATCTGACGCTGAGAGTTTTCTTTCTTATTTCAGAGTAGCTACACCTGTGTACATTACTAGTCTAATATATAAAATTCTCGTGTCGCGGTGTTTGTATTTAAACTCCTCCGAAACGGCTCGACCGATTCTCATGAAATTTTGTTTGCATATTGGGTAGGTCTGAGAATGGAACAACATCTATTTTTCATCCCCTTAAATGTTAAGGGTAGTCCACCCCTAAATTATTTATTTTTTATTTTATTGAATTGGGCTATTGTTCAGTGCTTTAGTTTGATGTGTGAACTCAAATCATACCGAGTTTTGTTTGAATTCAGTTAGTAGTTTCGGCATAATTTCTGATCGAGACGCAGACAGTCAAACGGACAAAATGAGTCAACCTTGCCCTGCGTCTGCAACTTCGCGTCGCACAAATAGAGGCAGTTTTAAAATTAAAATCGTGGTAAGTCTCGTATAAGTAAGGGAAATAGAAAAAATTGAAAATAAATGCAATATTTGCTTATCTGTTATAGAGTATCATTATTTTTTTTTTTTTACTTGTATTTAATATTGAGAAATTATAAGGACGACGAGTAGTTTCGGGCGTCAGCCTAAACTATATGACACAATAGAAAAAAATACAGTTTATAGAGTAAAAATGTAACATTTGAGTAACTCGTGAATTCATTTTTAAACGAGAAGCTTTGTAGTTGACGTTCGATATGGAAATACATTTTTTTGCTATCCCGTGAGAACATTTTCTTTCATAACAAAAAAATATATATTCCGAATATCAGGAAAACCCAAAGGCATACACATTTATATTTTCATTTTTAACATAAAAATAATATGTATATATCAAAATAAATAAAAGAAGTTGTGATTTAATTTTACGTAGAACGTACTTTTAGGAAATTATATTAAACCTTTTTTATACTTTCAATTTAAAGCTGTTTTCAGATATATCTTTTTATATTTGATTATTTAAAAAAAAATTTAAGTCAAACAATTTTTACATTATCACTCCAAAACTTTATGCTTGTCGTAAACGTAACTTTATTTAAAACTTCGATGTGTATTCTAGCGGAACGTTCCGGCATTGTCATATAATCATCCTCAGTGGAATGTTGGTTGTTGATTTTGTAGCGACCCACCGTTTACTTTGTATATCTATTAAGAATATTCATTAACTGAATTAACACTTGTTTTCGCTTGCATTAAACTAATTAACAAACATCTCAGCTTCTGACCAAGCTATAGATACAGTAATGTTGATAAAATTTGTGATTGATTTGATTTGATTTGATTGATTTTTAAATGTCTTTATTAAATCATGTAAGTTGACAAATTGTTTAACAAAAGCTCACTTATGTTTAGTATCATATTTATAATACATTTTTAGGCAAACGCACTTTACACGTACACACGTTGACACACGAAAAAGTAAAAGTAATTATAAAATGTTTAAACAAAAACAACCAAACCTTATCGTATGAGCCGTTTGATGAAAATTTGTAAAAAAATTATATAAACATCAAAACTATCATTGAGAAAGTTTTTACCAAGAAATTTAGGCCTAAAGTAAAAGACAAGCTAAGTCAGAAGTAGTGTCACACACTCAAATTCTATCTATTCTACGTATATGCGCGAATAATTAAAAAAAGCTGGGGAAACAACGTGTTTGGAATTCCTCCTGACTTTGCAGGCTATGGCAAGCGATTACTACCGGGCGGACTGTGCGACGGTATAAAAATACATCGTAATAATAAGTTAGTAACATAAACTTCTTTTCAAAATAATAACTGTGTTTTATAACGTCTTCTTACTATTTTTGATAATTATGAACTCTTTGTAGTTTTGACTGCAAAAATTATCCGTCACTCGCAAAGCTCATGTTTCACATTCAGTATCACAATTTTATACCTACTCATAGTTCACGCTTCAAGACATATTCTATGTAATATGCGTCGAAGCTTACTCGCCCAGTATATACAATATTTTATTTACCATTCATTTGCTTAATAACTGAGACAACAAGTGCTTGTAAATGGACTACGTTCGTTACGAGTGTATGTTGACGCTAAGTGAAATGTAAAGAGTAGTTCGCACTAAACCATTAATTTAGTTAAGTGAAGAGTAATTTAATAAATAAATATCTAACCACTAACAATTCATCCAAGTAGCTTAGTGGTCTAGTCAAGATGATCATTTTTATTATAATGAATTTATTTATTTTTATTTATTTTATACTCTATTTTACACCACAAATATATTACAAACAAAGCATAAATATAGTTACAGACAGTGAAGTACAATGGGCGGACTTATGGCTAATTAGTCATTTCTTCCAGACAACCCATAAGTATAATTAACATATAATTAAGCCAACAGAGCTTAATCAAATATTAAAATAAATCTGTTTCACTTTTAATATTTAATATTTTATTACAATGTCCGATTTATACGTTTATTTCCAGTGTTTTCAGAGATTATTTACAAATATTGAACATCGAGGTAAATATTGGATAATATTTTACTAATATTAAACTTAACAAGCAATTTAATTATTAGACTGAAATTTACCGTTGTCTTTTGCCTCATACAAAATGTATATACCGCTCAGTAAATAAAGAAGCCATTAATTACCATTTGGACAAAATTCTGGGTCGGGTCCCCTGTAACAAGCACTATAAGAGTGCAAACGCTAAGAACAAGATTTCAAAGGTCTACATATATAGATTAAAAAACTGTCATATTCTTTAGCATATTGTTTCAGCCATTTTCTCGTCTTAAGATTTAAAAAAAAAATGTTGTTAAAATTGTAAAAAAAAAATTACGCGAAATAGTATGACATAGTAAATATTTTAAAAAGTAGACTACTATGTAATATACAATCTGTATCTATAGATACTCACATAGACCAACCATTGGTGGATATTATATACATACAAAGCCACACGTTAGTCGCTTACATATGAACACGATAACAATTGAAACGATATAATCGAAAGAGTATCATAACATTACAAGAGGTAATATTAACGTGAAATAACAATTTATTCATTTCCGACAATATGTTTCATTTACCTTTCATTTAAAATCAAATATGATATTTATGGTGTGGATAATAAAGCATTATGAGAATATCATCGTAACGATATTAATCGAATGATGTGATTATGCAAATGCGATAACGTTCAACTAATGAATTCATTGCCTTTTATTGCAAATATTAAATCTATATATTAACACGTGAAGCACAAACTTTGTACCCCTTTTTACGAAAATTGCGTGGATGGAGAAGTATGAAATTTCGCATACTTTTATAGTTTACATAGAGAAGGAGTGCAGAATGTTAATATATTTTTTTTAATTATGCATAAAAATGTATTAAATCAATTAAAAAAACATTACACACTACTATGTATTTGGCACACACACGGATATTAGGTATACTTTTTCGATAATTGTCAATCTAGAGTCAAATTTAAATTGTTTAAAAAGGGTTCTTTATTTTCATATTTTTTTGGTTTTCTTTAATTTAAATTTTTAATTGTGGTCGATGGATGCTGCATAATTTCAAAATATATATTTTTTTATTTCATTTTAGCATACTTTCTTTTGTTTTCTCTTGAGATTCAATTAAAAAGTGTTATGTCAATGCCATTGAAATATGACAGACACACAATAAAATGTTATGTGACAATAATACGTGTATGTGATATTGTGTGTGTGTGTCTGTGTCTTTGTGTGTGTTTCTGTGTGTCTTTGTGTGTGTCTGTGTGTGTGTGTGTGTGTGTCTTTGTGTGTGTGTGTGTGTGTGTGCGTGTTCGATTTAGCACATTTAGTAAGGTCAAGGAATAATGACAAGTTGTGTTTAAGTAAATGAAAATCCGCACGAACTAACCCCCGAGTAAATTCAGTAGCAAATATTTTTATTCAAGAGTAAAAATATTACTTTAGAGATAGCAAGTATTTTCCGAGGAAGGCTTTTTAAAAAACTTCGCCGTGGATTATCCGTTGAATATGCGTCTTAGAAATTCTTCTAAGACATGCCTTATGACTCTTAACCGCAGACTACGTAATGAATGAAAAAAGCTATGGAACTTTTTTCTTTGTGACGGTTATGTTCTGATCTCCCACGAAATAGCCCAAAAAGGTTTTATATTACGGCTTTTATTTTCACTCATCCATTTTTAATTTTTTTTTATCTTTTCGATTTGAGCTTCAGTTTTTGTGAAGAGAAATTTAAATATACATTTTTTTAAATTATGGACACAAGGGATGTGACAAAGTTTTTGATAGTTCATTGATAACGTTACGAACGGCTTATACCTCATTTGCATTCGTAAAAAAAGAACATTTTTTGAAGTACTGGCCACGTGAACTATTTCAGTACGTAAATACGTCAGCGTCTGTATAATTAAAAATAAATTAAATTAAAATAAAATAATTTAAAAAATAAATAAAAAATCCAACTTTAATTACATCGATAATAAATATAATGCAAGTAGACGAAAACATAGTCAAATAAATATACGTTATCAAGAATTACTCAAAAAGTTATAATCAGATCTCGACCAAATTTAAATCGAACTACAAGACACGATCAGCTTGCGATTAAAATAAGCATCATCAAAATCGGTACACCCAGTGAAAAGTTATGCGGTATAATATAACGTAGGGCGACGAAAAAATTGTTAAGTAAATACGCATTTCGTCTTTGTAGGTACATCTTTTTTTTTGTCACGACTGTTTGTTTATATTTTGGTGTACAATAAAGAATACATTATTATTATTGTTATTACGCATTATTGGATATAACTAGAAAATAACTTTTTAAATCTCAATTAAATTTAAATTGAACCATGATACGCACAAAATTGGTCTACCCAGTCAAAAGTTCTGAGGTAACATATATTTAAAAAGTACAATCGAATTGAGAACCTTCTCCTTTTTTGGAAGTCGGTTAAAAAGTTACATTATTCGTGACACTAACAGCACCTTCAGTAATTCTAGAAAAAAAATTAGGAAAAAGCTGAATCTCTAAGTCTTAGGAGGACAGTAAAGGTAATTTTACGGAGGCGTAGTTGTAAGAACGATCTAGCGAACAAAAGAAAATCGTTAGACCTGTTTCTTTGCACTATTTCTGGAAACCTAAAAGATACGTAATCGAAATATTTACTGAGGATATTTTTGTTACTATGTCCACTATAATAATTAATCACTAATAATAAAACAAGAAAAATATGTCTTCATACAAAATTAGCTTTTTAATCTTTTTTAATTTTCATAAATATTGTTTTTGTGAATTTTCTAAATATCGTTTAGCTATCCATATCGTGTAAATTAATTTGTGTTTATTTCTTTCGACTTCGTTCCAAAGACTTTATCAATAAAAGTAAAATTATTAATTTTAAAAACCTCCTGATACAAAAAATATACTCTTAAAAGTAACAAATAGTATTCAAAACCTATTATAATTATTATCGTCACATAATTATATTATCTAAGTTCAAATATTTTTATTTTCCAAGCATCGTCACGTCGGGGGACCGTCGAATACTCGGGGTAAAATTATATATGACACAAAAAAACTAAACGAAAATCGGTTCATCCGTTTGGAAGTTACGATATCACAGACAGATACACAGATACACAGACACATTAAACTTATAACACCCCTGTTTTTGCGTCGGGGGTTAAAAAAGTAATGGTATTTATACATTACCTGTAATACGAAAGACTGTGTGAAAGACCAACTAATACTTTAAAAACATGTATTTCAATAAAAAACATCAATTATGAAATATAAAATAAATATTAAAAAATTTAACAGGCAAAAATTCTGCACAATACGATTTTTAATAAAACAAGACAAGCCTCACTCGAAAACCAATTAAATTCATAAAAGGTTGACGTCGAATATGTTATATAAATATTTATTTTATTTTTCATCATGTATGAGTAAATACGGGTATATAAGATACAAATTTAAATTATGTTGTGGTTTTTTTACGTTATTTTTAATATCTCGTACAAAATAAAAGATAAACGTTTACTGGAAGAAATATGAAGCGTATGTCGTATGTAATGAGTATTATAAAAGATCAGATTTTGTGTCTGATTCCTTCTTTTATAGATTTTTGATGTCTCTATGAGTTGCTCTGGTAAGTAGACTGTTATGGTTACTACTATTGATATGAAAAAAAAAAACAGATGCATAGATTTGTGATATAACGTCATATTGTATACGCCTCTATCAAAGAGGTTGTGTTTTACAGCGTGATACTATTGCAATAGAAAAACGGTGTCGCGATTCACAATATTGCGGCGTCAGGAACGATAAAGTCGAAGCGCACAAGTGCAGCGTCAATACTCGTAAACTGTCACGCGAGTGAGGAATTGTGGACTGTGACCACAAGACACTTACTGTGTGGCTACGGTACTAAATAATATAGCCACCCCCTCTCTTCCCATGGGTGTCGTAAGAGGCGACTAAGGGATAACACAGTTCCGCTACCACCTTGGAACTTAAAAGCCGACCGATGGCGGGATAACCATCGAACTGCTGGCTTTGAAATACACAGGCCGAAGACGGGCAGCAGCGTCTTCGGTGCGACAAAGCCAGTACTGCGGTCACCAACCCGCCTGCCAAGCGTGGTGACTATGGGCAAAACACATGAGTTCACGTTATTTTTGGCGTAAATTTGTGGAGGCCTATGTCCAGCAGTGGACTGTATAGGCTGTAATGATGACCACAAGACACTAGTAGTCGTCGGTTCTTACGAGCCTACTGACTATTACAGCTAGAATTAAACTTAACCAACTCGAAATGGGCGAAAATTCCACGAACATTACCATTTTTAAAAAAAGAATCTTATCACAGACTATAAGGAGAAAACTAAACATTGGGAAATGATAAAACCATGATAAAACCATTGTACGGAACTATAGCTTAGACTAATATATCGGCGATATTACGGTCCGAGACATCGCGAGGCAGTGCTGCAGGATGGATACGCCATTATGCAAAATAATAAACCATTCATGCAGTAATATAGTTTCAATATGAATGCAAAAGATATTTCGATTCTTACTTGAACTATGTTTAAGATAGGAAGTTAGAGAGTTTATTGAGAGCACGGCATTGAATATCTTGCCTAAACACACTTCAGCCTATCGCAGTCCACTGCTGGACATAGGCCTCCCCAAGTTCGCGCCACACATCCCGGTCTTCCGCAATCCTCATCCAGCCTACACCGGCAATCTTACGTAGATCGTCGGTCCAACGAGCCGGAGGACGTCCCACACTGCGTTTGCCAAGACGCGGTCTCCACTCTAGGACCCGTCTACTTCAACGGCCATCGGTCCTGCGACACAGATGACCAGCCCACTTCCACTTCAACTTTCTAATTCTGTGGGCTATGTCGGTCGGGTGTCGGTCTTGCCTAAAAACTGGAGTAGTAAAATTGAGGGAGTTCATCAACTTTATAAAAGGCCTTAGTCATATAATACTGCACTCAAGTTAGAGCTGCTGGGAATGTGGTATATTAACCGGATATCATTATGCTGAGGCTACACTTGTTTGCAATTCTAGTTGTATAAAAAAATGTTCTCATTTTCAAATATTTTCATACGATCTCGCATGTCTTCTCTCGCCAGTATGAGATCACTCTTACATGTAGTTGTCGAAATTCATCACCGGTTTACCGAATGGTAAAAATATATTTTATTTCACTCAAACTGAAACTGAATTACGGATTGTTACAAAATATGTGATACCACACAGGTAAAATTCACGCGAAACATTATTATTATTGTTATCTGAACGATGGAGGATCAGTTACTCATATATATACTAATATTATAATGTGGAAAAGTTTGTTTGTTTTTTTCACTTCAACCATTGATAGAAGCAAAGCATTACTTAAAATATAACGAAAATGGTAAATAAAAAATATTTTTTGAGAGTTTCCTTGCGTGCGCTGCGTAGACGGTTAAAGTTACAGACAGTTCTAAAATAATTGTATTTGCTCGCAAACGAAAAAAAAAACCGACTTCAATAACATCGACAAGTAATACAACGTAGGTAGACGAAAAAACAGTCACGTAAATACGCGTTATGAAAGATTGCTCAAAAAGTTTTTATCAGATCTCGATGGAATTTAAATGTGACCACATGATAAACATCAGCTTTCGATTAAATTAAATATGATCAAAATCGGTACACCCAGTCAAAAGTTTTGAAGTAACATACATAAAAAAAATACAATCAAATTCCTCCTTTTTTGGAAGTCGATTGAAAAAGTCGGCGACAGCTTATGTCTATAATTTAAAGTTAACTAATTACAAACTTTTATATGTTCATCACAAGTATTTATTTTTGAACAAAACTATCCTTATATATATGGCCTTTATCTTTTATATGTAAAATTTAATTAGATCGTATAATTTAGGAGATGATGTAATATCAAATGAAACGTTCGGCGCATCGCACTGCGCGTCTTTATAAGTCGACGGAGTTGCACTGTGATGTTTTATAAAACACTTTATTTCGTGTTTTCTCGAATGAATGCGGGCGAAACCGCGGCAACTACTTATTGAAAAAAGTTATACTTTCAAGAGAATTTTGTCTATTTTCTTGAGGTTGACGGCAAACGTTGTTTTGCCATATATTTTATTAACCACCTTGATCCCCCCTCTTATAACTAAGGAGTACGAAAAATAGACGTTGGCCAAATCACAGACTTACCCGATATGCACACAAAATTTCATAAAAATCGATCCAGCCGTTTCGGAGGAGTTTGGCCACAAACACCGCGACACAAGAATTTTATATAGTAGATTATGAGTTGAATTTTTCATTCTTTTTTTCGAATGGATAACGTATATAAAACAGTAATACTTGAGTAAACAGTTCAGTTCAGTATTGTCGGTTTTTTTGAGCTTATTATTTATTCTATTGACATTTTTTCGCTTTGTTCTACTTTTATAACATTTTAATTGGAAACGTTATTGACTTACATCCTAGAATTAATTGATTTATTTTGTTGTTCTTTCTAATACAATGTGCGTCTGTTTTCATAACCTGCTTCAGCCTGTAATATCCCATATCTGGGCATAGGCCTCTTTCCTCGCGTAGGAGAATAATCAGAGCTTAATCCACCACGCTGCTACAATGCGGGTTGGCGGATATATCCCTACTATGAGTAACGATCGCTATCAGGTGTACATGATAACAATCGGGACTAATGGCTTAACGTGCTCTCCGAGGTACGGTGGGGAGGCCCACAAGAACGCACAAACACCCACGACAAACATCTGTATGGCCAATACAAATGTTTGTCATATGCGGGTTCGAACCCGCAACACCGAGCGCAACAACCACAAACCAGTGCTGTGATCGTTGCGTTAATGCGTTTTAAAGACTAATAATAGTTAAAAAACCTAGGATAAAAAACTTGTATGTATTGTGCGCATTACGATTTTTATAAAATCGAAATGAATTTCATTCATGAATATCCATACTCTGTAGAAGTTAAAAACGAATAAGAGTACAAGGAATGAAGCAATTTTATACGAAAATGATGAAACGTTCAAAATTGTATATCATTTATTATTTCGCATGGAACATTTATTTTATAATGATATTGGTTTCTCTTATACATAGTTACATGCATGTATGTCGATAGCTAAATCTGTTTCTGTGATATAAATGTAAATGAATCTACATTTATTTTTCGTTTTGCAATGACATTATGTAAATGAATCATTCATTTCATTTTTAAGTATATATGGTATTTAGTTTCGAGATTAAAGAATGAAGTTAAATTAAATTATATTGTCTCAAGCGACAAAACGGGATTATTATGTTATGTGTGAAACTACTTCGATATTTCAGAGCATGAGCAAGTAATAAGTTGTTGAATTCCCAACCAAGTGGACAGACGGCTTTTAATGAATCCTGTTGCGTTGTTAGGAGGATAACGGCCACGGAACATAAATTCAGGAGACCTATCTTCCATACTCCATAACCTTTTGATAGCAGCAGTGACGTTTCAACATCGCTTGTTCTCAAACAAAAAAAAATTACTTCAAGTATGCATTACTAGGGATAATTCAAAAACCGCATTATTACGAATAGTTGAAAAACTAATCGTCAGATCTCACTTAAATTTAAACAGGACCATACGAAAAGTATCAACTTTCGAATACAAAAATAATCATGAAATTCGGTACTTCCAGTAAATACAGACATGAAATACAATCGAATTGTAAACTTCCTCTTTTATGTGTCAGTAAAAATAACTTCCAATAGTACAAATTCTGTCACTATCGCATGTTCTTAAAATAAAAACGCTACCTATATAAAAACAAAAAAAAACGCATGTTATTTGGACCACACGAATAAAGTAAAACTTACGAAACGTAACTCTCTCTTTTTCTATCTTCACCTACTTGTATCTCTCTCTCAATTTCCGTTCGTCTCACCCGATCACACTTTTCGTAACCGTCTCGTTACGCATTCACCAGGTTACTTCCGAAGTTAAGCGTACATAAAGAAGTTTTACTTCAAAAAATATACAAAATGGTCTATTTTTATAGAATGTAACTTAACTGTAAGCTTTGTCGATCCAAAATAATGTTGGTGAGGTAAGTATAGTTAGGTTGTCTTCAAAAAATCTCTTGTACCCGCGAGCCATAGAAGTGAATCCAATGTCCAGCGTGCAATGGCCGACACGGCACAGACGAGAATAATTTAAGATAAAAATTGAATTAATATAATTTTACAATATTAAATTTAATTGTAATTGAAGAGAGTAACGAACACATTTATGAACGTATTTTTTATGGTGGTTTATCTCAACCCAAAAAAATCAAAAATTTCGTACGGAACCTTCCGTATTCAAGAGCTACAACTCTCTTACTACTCACTCATAGACGGTTTAAGGCTTTATGAATATAATATTATTTGATATTCATTTGAAATTTTACTTCCGTAGTATTCACTAAAAGCCTCCTTCAGCGTCTAGTCGTAAACAAAAATATTTTAAACGAATAATTATATTTTCAAAGTTACTATAATCTTATTTCTCTATTATTTAAAGTGGCATATTGACTTATAAATAATCCACGCATCAAATTATCAGTTCCTAAGTAAACGTGACTTAAAGATAACCTATCTTTTTATCATAATGTAAAAACAAATAATATTTTATTTTGAAGTCAAATATTAATACAATTAGGTAAATTTGTCTATATCAAGGAAGCTTCATTTTATATTTAATTATTATTATTACGATAATATAAAAAATCTTAAAGTAAATTTCACAACCAAGAAAATATCCCGACATTATCCACGTATCGAACTTTCGATACGAAGTACAACAACATAAAATACATGTTATCGTAAAACTTCGTAACAAGTTCAGCAAGAAACGAAAATAACAGACTCACCAAAATGCTTGCAAACTCCTTTGGGCACGCACTGTATAATCACAATTAACAAGTCCGCGAAAAAGTTCCGATGTACTTGAACGTATTTTCGGCAGACGTTCTCTCGAATCGCGATCGAGTTTACTACTGAGCGATGGGGCGAAGGAACGAGGGAGTGGACAATGGGGTGGCACGAATTGATAGATAGCTTAAACTAGTTTTTTGGGTGTCTTTCTGGCGTCTACGATATGCTTTTACCAATATTATTTACAGGTAAACCGGGATGAGTCAGAGACTTAACGGATGTCGATTTTTTTTGTATTGCTCTTTGGGACGAGTAATTTTTTTGTGTTGTAAATATCGGTCTTGGATTTATTTTTAAATAATAACGGTTAGGGTGTTATGGCGAGGTTCTTGCGATAGTCGAGCGATAGCAAAAGTTGTGTAGTTATTGCTTAGCAATGTGAAATAGAATTTAATGTATTAGGTATAATATATTACTATTGTTTATTGCACACATGTATGTGTCACGAGCTATCACATCTTCATCAGCTCATATCTTAATTGAAGCTGTTAATAAGAGGTTTTTGTGTGCGAGGTTTAGGTTTCGGGCGGAATCATTAAATTGAAAGTATAATAACTCTACAACTATTCTTTATATTATGTGTCTAGTATAGACGTAAGTGTATTTTGTCTATTTATTGTGCTCTGCTTGACGACTTGTAGTATAATTACGATATATATTCATCTCGATTTTGAGCGTCAGAATTTGGGTATTCGAATCAAAAATAAACTTCACGGAAAAATATAAAATATATATTTATTTGAATTAAAAATACGGGATAAATTAATAATCAATGATTTAAAAAATCAAATTTCAACTTACTAAATAAAAATAAATTAAAACTCTTTAAAAGACAAGCTACGTACATCGCAAGTTAAACGCTTAAAAAAAAAACTAAATTTTTATCGATAATAAAATTTATTCTGTATAAACAAATACATAATTATTAATAATCTTCTGCAGAATCAACAAAACTATCTCTCCAGCTGCAAGCAATTTACCCTTATTTATTTTTAATTTACATTAGATTTACCCTTAGGGTATTACAGATTAGATAAGAGGACGTTAATGTTTATTGTTTTAGTAAATCGTAACCCCCTATGAGTCACCTGTCCACTCCGATAAAATCGAGAAATAATATTTTTGGTTTTGATAATATTGGTTTTCGGCTTCATTTGATGATAATCATTTGTTGGCTCATGTTATCGTAAGTAATCGCTCGGATTGCTTTCTCTTCGTATTATCAGAGTACTAAATAGAAATGGTTTGTAAAATAAATATATATTTCGAAGTTTATTTATTTTACTGTATATCGAATTTTAGTATTATTACATTTTCATTGGTATCAGGTAACTTTAATGTTTATTTATTGAACTAAAAACTCGCTTATTAATAAAATATACCTACCTATGTTTTATAAGATGTAAATGTCTAAAATGTCAACCGACTTGAAAGCATTAAAACTTAAAACAATTTAAAGAAAGTTTAATGGTCTCACTTTTAAAATATAAAAGGAAATATACAAAGACAACAATGAACATTCTAGTCTTAAAATATGCACTTGAGAAGTGCTTCACAATGATTTCGAGTACACAATAAAACGCGGGTACACACTCAACATTTCTTTCCTCCGAGCAATAAAAACTCTTAAACGCATAAGACAAAGCTACAAAACAAAACTTTGGCGCCATTGTTAAATTTTACAAGTTCTCAGGTAAAGTGTATTATAATACTTTGTTTAAATAACAATTATATTATGTCCATGAAGTTTCGAGAATTTTATAGTCTGCTTAAGTAATAAGATGCTTAAGAATTCTGTCTTGCCATGTTACTGTGACACGGTTTGAATCTTTAAACATTTGACAAAAATACTCAAATATCAACGAAAGATATACTAATAAAAACTTAGCCATTAAATCTGCGTGAATCGAAATCAAAATTAAAAACAGCTTTATACAAATAGGCCTCAAGAGCACTTTCGAATGAATGAACTAATAAAAACTTAACAACTATTCAAATTTAATAGTTTTCGTATTGATCTAGACTTCGGCGTTTATGGTATCGTGTAGCTTTTGTTGAGTTTGGCTCAAGTTTCGTACAAAAATTAGTTGTTCTATCGATGATGGTCACAGACTCGTCAATAAGGTTGTATGCGCCAGGTTTCATCAAATTTCAAATCACAACGATTCTAAGAAAGTTTCACTTGAAAACTTTATACTTTCACAATCCACTTATATTAGTTTTTAAAACTGAACAAAATAATATTATTTCTTTTTAATAAATAAAGATGAAATAAAGATTCCAATTAATCATAAAAACACTTATTTCTAAAATTTTTAAGTAACTGGTATCGTTTAGTATATTTATAAATTTTACGGCTGAACAATTTATTTTGTGCATTTTACGTTTCGGACCATTCCCACTGGTACGTAAAGAAGTACTTAGAATGTTATAGTCAAACAGTATTGCTCTCAATTGATGTTGCGTTTTTATAGTGAATGGTGTAGGCAGAGGTTATGGGGAGGGTCTGCAACAAGCTTGCAATGTTCCTGATATTGGAGGCGTCCACAGGATACAGCCTGGTGGTACAGAACAAAATCTTGAGCGTGTAACATCCCACTTGTGGGTACAGATCACCGTTAGCTATATTATCGCTGCTAGACTGCGGGTTGAGGAATAAATCAAAATCAAAAACAGCTTTATTCAAATAGGCTCCAAGAGCACTTTTGAATCGTCATTTTACAAATTAAAACTTTTAAAAACAAATATTGTATTTGTAGAAGTAAAGCTACCACCGATTCGGAATGTAGATTCTGCAGAGGAGAATCGGCAAGAAACTCCGCAGTTACTCTTTTGAAAAATAATATATTAGTAACACGTTGCATACAATGCAGCGTCACTAAGTTCACACATCTTTTTCAACTATGTAATACATTCCGTAAAACAAGTAACGATCACTATCAACTGTCAATGATACCAACCGGGATTGATAAATTTAGGTACATGCTTTCCGAGGAACGGTTAAGAGACACCGACCCTCAAGGACGTACAGCCTGCTTTCCTACGACTTTTCAGAAGTTTCACCTTTGCACATTTTTTTTTATTTCTTAATACTGCAATATATTTTAAACTTAACACTATGAACACTTGTCATGCTACGGGACTTACCCATCATGATTTTCACTATGTCAAACTGGCTTTGTCGCACCGAAGACGCTGCTGCCCGTCTTCGGCCTGTGAATTTCAAAGCCAGCAGTTTGATGGTTATCCCGCCATCGGTCGGCTTCTTAAGTTTCAAGGTGGTTGTGGAACCTTGTTATTGCATAGATAGGTGTAATATTTTCCCTATTTATAGTTAAATTCCTCCTTAATATGTGCACACTTCTAACCGCTTCTACTGTATCGTGTCCAGTACCCAAAGGTTATCTGGAAGAAATCGCTATTTAGCGATAAGATCGCCCTTGTACATCTTGTATTGTGTATATGTCTGTATTTTGGTAAAATAAACAAATTGTGCAAGTATAAGCAATATTTACTTACGCAAATAAATAAACAACTAAATTTTTATCTTTACTATATTTTTTTAGATATAATCAGTGAGTAAGAGCTTGTTTCTGAATAAAAAAAATAATGTCTATATAGCTTCATATTGCATTCATTATGACCACTCAATACGAATAAATCCTCATTGTTCGAGAGGCCATAAAAAAATCAAAATACGTGTTATATTAGAATTTGCACCCTTCGTTATGAAATTATGATAATGGAACCATACTGTAACAAAATAAAAGTGTAATTTGATAATCCTTATTACAATAGAATAAGGTTTAAAATCGTATCAAAATTTAATTGAAATAGGAGAATACGGGTCAGGATGTTTGGTTCCCTTTTACTATAAAGGGATTATTACAAAAATTCAACCATACACTCTCATTGTCAGTCGCGTGTTATGTGGAGAATTATGATGAGTAAACTTTAATAACAGCATTATGCCCCATAAAGCCCTTCTGTGTGAATTTTCTTTGGGCATGTGAAAATTTTAAATTAAGCTATAAATCAGTTTGTCTACCTTCAAATGATATGATATTGACATCAATATAATCGTATACTACTAGATTTAGAATTACTATATTTAATTTTATTATTAAATTTATTTTTATCTTTGTAATAAATTATAATTAAAATTATTATAGGACACGCACAGGACACATGTAACATAGTGACTGCGTGACCACCACAATCGATGCAACTCCTTTAAAAAGTCCAACAAAATGGAAAGATACAAAATATCGATAACCGCGAAGACTCTTAACGGCTCGATATTAATAATAATCTCGTATTTATTTATTTATTTATTAAACCAGCCCCCAGAAGATATAATATAAATATTTCAATGCGTAGTAGTTTGGTATACAATGATTATTATTCTACTTTTTATAGGCGCTACCACTTGCGCTACTACTTGCTGCTGCTCAGTGTACATTAAAATTAATTAGAAAAATTACAATAAAATACATTTGTAAGGAAAATATAAAACTATAAAGACACAAAAAATATTAAACATTGTGGCTTTTTTTTTTTGATATCGCAGGGTAACCCATTTACGGGTGATATCCAGGATGCCCGGGTAGGCATTCCTAGACCGTATGTCGGCTTAGCACTTGGGGGTGCACTACCGACCAAAACCCCTGCGGGAGCCTTCAGCCGCTTTAATTGGAGGGTCCCGGATCTGCAGGCAACAGGATCCCTCCAGCGACAGGCTGGCCTCGGCGAAAAGACCAGACTTCTCCTCCATGGGACTGTCCGGCTCACCTCTGAACAATCCCAACGACGCCATGTCTAGCAGGACCGGGTTTCCATCCCGGCCCGACATGGGCACAGGGGCGTTACTGGAAACGCATTTTAAGTAGCGCCTCCTACGCACCCCCGTTCGTCGCCTGCGGACGGAGGCCTCGTTGGCGGCCCCCTCTCTCATCCGCTCGTCGTTCTCCTTCTGGGACATTACTGTCTCGCAGAAGGAGACCATCGCCTTCCAGGACTCGTCGTCACCGAGCATCGCGGTGATAACGCTCGGCAGTGACAAGTCCCCTCCGAGGACTGTCGTCAGATCGCGACGTAGCGCCGCTCATCTCGGGCACACCTCGAGGGTATGCTGGGTAGAGTCCACCGCCGCGCCACAATCATGACATTCAGTCGTCGGCTCCCTTTGGGCCGTCCGACACAAGTATTCACCGAAGTAGCCGTGCCCGGTGAGAACCTGCGTCAGACGGAAGGTGAGGGGTTTGCGCTTACGACGCATCCACCGCTCAAGGACCGGGCGCAAGGCAGCCGTTACGCGTGTGCCATACGGCTGCTCCGCCAGGTCCTCCCCCCACCTCCGCATTAATGCTTCTTGCCCCATCCGGCGCACCCGTAGGATCCCGTCCAACGTGGGGTTCTCACCGAGAGCCCTCCTACCCGAGACGTATGAGTAGGTCTCGGCAAGGACCTCCGCCACGAGCTCCCACGGGGGGTCGCCAGCTAGAGCAGTAACTGCAGCCCACGATACCGTACGATACCCCCGAATCACCCTCACCGCGATGATCTTCTGCGCCGACCGCAGTGCGGCCTTATTCTTCGCAGTGAGGCGATCTGCCCGAACCGGGGCACCATACGTCGCCATACTCCGGCAGACTCCGGAATATAGCTGCCTGCAGGCGACGCTGGGTCTTCCGAGGTTCGGGAGGAGTCTGCCCAGTGCACTCGCCACCTTCACGACCTTCGGTCCCACCATAGCGAAGTGTGGAACATTGTGGCTGGTTTAGCCACAACCACAAGTATAAAAAGAAATAAATTTACATTTTCATTTTACTAATAATAAAACGGCGTGAAGGGTCTCTCTGTTTGCTGTACAGTCATAAATTGTATTATAAAATACATATGCACATATGCATGTTTGAGATTTTATTTTATACTTTAGCAACAAGTGTCGAGAAAAATACTTGTTACGCTTTTTTCGATCTTGCTTCCATCCCGCTCAATGACGTTCCGAAAAAATTACATCAGTTAAAAACATTAATAATACTAATTACTACTGCATTCCCAATACTAATTATTACAATATGAAACATACCTATGTGTAAAACAAGTTTTGCTTTCCAAAGTTTTATTTTATGGATTCAATCGGAATTCTTAAAAACTTGTAAAAAAGAAACAAAAAAAAAATCAAATCAATCATTCATTTTCTATCAAACTCAATAAGTACGTGTATATGTATATATATTTCAATGATTTAATGTTTTTTTATTGTACGTCTACCTACTTTAATTTCTGTCTATAACCGTTCCTTTTTGGGTGTGCTGGAAGAAATCACTTATAGGGCACACCCATTATGCGTGAGTTTCCATTATAAATATATTATGTATATAACTTTGAACGTAAAAAAAATGTTAAATAAAAAAATAAGTCAGTATTTCTAATATAATCTTAACATTAAGATAAGAAAATATACAAAAATAATGTAAAGAAACTATTTTCCTAGGATACCTCGGTGAAGTTGGAGAATGCTAGCGCGACCCCATCTCGCCCCACCCAGGCGGATGACTGCTCACACGTGGTGGTTTTTGGTCAGTAAAAGTCTGACATTACCTCTTTGCCCCCACGCTGGAGGCGTATACATGAGGATTTTCCCCACTTCAAAAAAAGGACACCTCGGTGACATTTTTGTTCTTGATTTTTACGGTTTACACTCTAATAACGGTCCCATCTCAGCATTTTTATTGGTCACCGAAAATAGTATGATGAATACATTCATACAAAGAACTGTAGTAAATATTGAAGTGCTGGTGTTAAGCCGCTACTAACAAGGGTTCCGAAATGAAAGGGTACCCACGCAAAGGTTTCTTTTATCTGCTTATGTGTTTGCTCATCCGTCTTTCACAGGTTTCTATTATTAGAATTTATAATAGTAATAATTATTAAAGATTAAAAAAAATAGTCGATTTTTAAATATGTAGTTAAAAAAATACTAAGAAAGGCTTTATATTCTTGCATTTGACTACCAGTATGTCACCAAGCATATAGTCTACCTTATGATAAGCTGTAGCGTATGGACGCCTGCAACACCATAAACATCACAAGTAGGTTGCCAATCAATCACCAAGCTGTCAAATCAGCGCAATTTTTTGATACCTTACGATATCAACACTATACTACACAAGCTTCAAAAATGTATGTACCTGAAGCTTAAGTCATTAAAATTAAAAAGGTCAATATTATTATTTAAGTCATGTTAAAATAAATATCACTTAAGAGACAGCTGCAGATACTCCAAATTAGATAGTCATAGTCATAGGTAATCAATTTGATTTTACTTTACATTTTTTTAAATTTTTACATAAAAATTAGTTTCAAGAAACAATTATTTTAAAAGAATGATTTGATAAATAAAATCTAATTTTATTGTTCTACAAACCACAACCAACTTTGGGTTGTGTGGAACAAGTAGCCACATAAAACCAACTTTCATCTGTTCTATAACCGTTTGGGGCAAACTTTTACAAATAAATTATTCTTGTCTAGGGTCATTCCCTGGTCTCCCCACCATGGTTCAGAAAGAACGTAATGCTGTTACGATTATTTTTGACACTAGATAGATGTGATTGTTCGCGATGGTATTAGAAAATACCCGTCAAAGCGCAGTGGAACATCCCGATGATTACTCGTAAAATCGTGCAGTATTTACCATGTTTCCAATCAAATTGCGGCATTGTACTTAATTGCGTACCGTGTTCTGTCATTTTTTGAAAATGTTAGAAATAAAAAATTTGAATGTTAAAACATCTATGTAAATATTTCTGAAATATAACTGAATTTTTCAATTTTATTTTTAACGAATTATCTATTGAACAAATATTGAATATAAAATATATTTTTCGCAGTAAAAACTGGACGAGATAACCCAGCGTTTACATCCGATGCAAGCTTGGCGAAGTTTTTATTCCGAGGTCGAGCTGGCTTCAAATCAACCACGCTTTTGTTTGTTTACGCGATGCGACTCAAAAACTACCAGCCGCGAGAAGAAAATCCATTTCGATTTTTTTTTCCCATGCTTTGTTTGCTTCACTTTCCAATGTAGAATACCTAAAGCTTTACAATAATTTTGTTGACTGTAACTCAGTTATGTACGTAAAAATTTATTGATTTAATAATGTCTAATACTCGTATTATTACTACATCATCATCACATCAGCCTTTCGCAGTCCACAACTGGACATAGGCCTCCACAAGTTCACGTCAAAAACGGCGTGAACTCATGTGTTTTACCCATAATCACCACGCTGGGCAAGCGGGTTGGTGACCGCAGGACTGGCTTTGTCGCTCCGAAGACGCTGCTATCATTACTACAGTTTCAGATAAATTAAACTTGATGATACTGTACTTGCTATCACTAATTGTAAATTTCAAGGGAATACTACGTCCCTCTCTACCAAATGTAGGGTGAACTTAGCTGTTTAGAATTTCAGTAGTTTATTTCGCCCTTTGTTGGTAGGCTTGTGACATTAAAGGATTGATGTTGAATTGACGGTAAGACGATGGGACTGTATACTGAGACATATATCGTATTTTATAAAGAACTAATTGTACACACGAGATTGGTCGCGATTACCATCTCTTAGAGCTGTAGTCCATTGTCGTTATCACTATTTCCTCATTTTTCTCATCGCAATCACATTATTACCGATCCTTGACCTATTCGTACGTAATATTCGAACTTAGAAATTGAAGTATTCTTCAAGCGCCGTTATTTTTGTATTTAATATTATTGCACTGATTTTTGTATATAGATTAGAAAAGATGCTGTATGGTTACGGCAGTAAAAAATGTAGCCACCTCTTCTCTTTCCGTGGGTGTCGTAAGAGGCGACTAACGTATAACACAGTTCCACTACCACCTTAGAACGTATATGGCCGACTGATGGTGGGATAACCACCCAACAACTGGCTTTAAAATACACAGGACGAAGACGACCAGCAGCATCTTCGGTGCAACAAAACCAGCCCTGCCTAGCGTGGTGACTATGGGCAAAACACATGAGTTTTCACAATTTTTGGCGCGAACTTGTGGAGGCCTGTGTCTAGCAGTGGACTACGATAAGTTGAAGTGATGTGATGATGAGATTGGAAATAATAAGTTATACGTGTGGTTTAATTTAATGTCTCTTACATCCTCTCTGCGTATAAATCGGAGCAAGCACATCATGTGGCGATGTCGACGTCGGACAATGATATCGCGAATGTAATCTGACTCGTGATCGATCTTTACAATTGGATATGGGGATGAATAGCGCAGATGTTAAAAGATTACTTTTGTTATTGTGTCCGGGCCGGTTTTACGTGGATCTTATGGTTCGTATATGGTATGTAATAACATTGATATTATCGGTAGGAATGTGGAGTTTCTTAGAATGCGGGCGTTGAGGGCTTAGACGTCTCATTTTAGTAACATTGTTATTTGATTTATGTTTACGTCATTTCGTGCCAAATTACATAAAGTTTTGGTTTTGAATACGCACCTGGATATCTTTTGTTTTTGTTAACTTTTAAATTATATCTTTTTCCGTGTAAATGATCTTGTTTTGGCTTATGGTTTTTTTCAGCAATCACTGAATATTAAATGAGTCCTACGAATCGTTTATTTATTCTATAAAATTATCGAAAAAGTTAAATTAAGGATATTAAAAATTTAAATTTAAAGCGAGGTAAAAATTCTTTTTTAAAATTGCTTTTGTGCATACATTAAATATTAACAAAAATATACATAGCGAAATGATTTAGTGCTTTTAATATTAATATTTTATATCAGGCGACACGTAAAAGAAAATTTATACAAAAGATATAACAGGTTTTAAATTGCTTTTAAATGTAATGCAAATATCATATTCACTTATAAACGAATCATATCAGGGTCATAAGAACCCTTCAGACGGATGAACGTAAAACTTACGATCATTCCATACAAATAACTCATTTTAATCGATACCAAAAAGTTACTCACGTGCGAAACAGGCCTGCATTATTACATGCCCTTATTTGATAACATTCAATTCATAAACTTATAGCGTTTTTTGTTTTTGTCACATTTAATTTTGACTAAATATCCTAAAGGAAAAAAGAGGTAAGATATTTATTTATTACTTTGATTTAAGCGAACTTCTTTCGAGTGGATGCGTATGTAGTTGGTGACGCTATAAATATATTTGTGTGGGACACTTGATTATAAAGAAGTAAATATACTTATTTCAACCTATCAAAACTAATTATTGTATAAAAAAATACAAATAAACGGCACAAATATTTGTCACTAATTTCAAATTACAACTTTGTGCCGTTTGAAGTCGAAACATTTAGACCTTGGTACTCTAAGGACAATTTTTTAAAAAGAGAGACCTAACTCCTCGTCTTATTGCCTCCACTAGTGACAAGAGGGGTGGTGCATTTTTTCCCTGAAAATCGGCATAGCGATTCAACGGAGAAATGCTGCCAAACATTCTTGGCACAATTCCACGTGAACATGATTTGTACCATAATTATCTGAAAATATTTAATTCTTAAGTTGTGAATTCTAAATATGTACCAAATTGTAAAAAAAATTAGTAAAATTTTTCTTCGAATGAATCCTTCTTTTCTAAAATATTTTATTTACAAAAAGATATTTTTCTTTTATACTTTTTAGACTTATCAATAGTCAAGTGCTAACTTGTGTAATTGTATATAGAAAAACAATTATATTTAATACAGATAAAAATTTTAATTTTTGAAATAAGGTACTGCACTTTTTCTGTAATTCAATCGCTTTCATTCTAATCTTGAACCGAATTCGTTAAATAAGAATCATTCGTTCGGAAGGAGAGATTCCTTTGTGAAGTCCCATACGGCCGCCCCACTCTAAACTTATAATAATAATAGAATTCCCTCGGATTAATTGTGTTATTTTTGTTGGAACGCTTTTAAGAATCGCTGGAACGTTAATAATTTGTTGTTACAATTTTTTAGACTTGCGCGTTTTTAACAGTATTATAAAGATTTGTTTTGAAATCTTGATTATAAAATAATCTAACGTTCCGCATATTGTTCAGTTTATTTTATAAAAAGTCGTTAAAAATATTACTATAATTTTTTTTTATGCTGTGTGGCTACGGCATTACAGAATATACCCGTCCCTTCTCTTCCAGTGGGTGTCGTAAAAGGCGACTAATGGATAACACAGTTTCACTATCACCTTGGAACTTATAAAGCCGACTGATGGCGAGATAACCATCCAACTGCTGGCTTTGAAATACACAGGCCGAAGACGGGTAGCAGCGTCTTCGGTGCGACAAAGCCAGCCCTACGGTCACCAGCCCCCGCCTGCCCAGCCTGCCCACTATGGGCAACACACATGGGTTCACGCCATTTTTGGCGCGAACTTGTGGAGGCCTTTGTCCAGCAGTGGACTGCAATAGGCTGTAGTGATGAGTGATGATGATGAGTGATGAATTATTTTTTTAATGTCGAATTTGATGAGTGAAGATTTGCTTTAAGGAAAAAAACGTCGTTAAGTTTAGCGCACATATCATTCCCTAAACAGTCACAGGATTAGAAGAGTCACAAATGTGTTAGTGGCTATAGTTAGACAGGTAAGAGATAAATTGAGACATTTTTCGACTCTACTCCTTAAGAATCTATTTTCATATAAGTTCCCCGGTATGAAATAAATATGATGAGTAAAATCTGCTAAACGAATGACCTCGTTACGTTTTACGTTCTTTTAACGCCCTATTGGGTTCCGATTGATTCATTTATTTACCATTTGAACCAAAATACTTAAACTACATTATTTGTCACTAAGCACGTCATGATCGCCTATATCGTCTTTGTATGATATAATATATATTTACTATATATATATGTGTGGATTATATATGTAAGTGTTATGTATGTTTATTATTATTATATATTGTCTATTAGTACTTTGTTCGAGTATTCTAATTCGCACACCAATCGTTTGTTTACTTCCTAACTGCAGTTTCTATTTCGTGTCCTAGACCCAAAGGTTGTCTGGAAGAGATCGCTCTTTCAGCGATAAGACCGCCTTTGTACATCTTTCATTTTATGTTTTTTTTTCTCTGTTGTTTCTTTTAATGGTGTACAATAAAGAGTATTATTATTATTATCATTTGATATGGTATATATCTTTTTCTTAGACTACTAAGCCTTTTTTGTGCCTATTTTAACCTAGTCGATCTGAAGGAGTAAACTCCAGTCGTGCGTCGGAGCTGACACACACTTTTTTATTTTTATCAAAACAATTGCAATAAGGCATAATAATATAATAATTATGTAGGCTTTACTACCATAACATTTTATACTAAGATTAAGATAATAATGCCAGTTTTATCCAATTTTCAATTTTTTTTTTAATTCTTTATTTAGAACACCAACAGCTTTACAAACAATGCACCTTACAGCTATGTAAATGCTATGTAGTATTGCCAATAACTGGTTTCCCTTAAATTACCAAATAACACTGTAACAATCAAACTTACAACGCTAAAATGAAATAACATAATAATAAACTAGGAAATTCAGGATGCTATCAACTTAAACCTATCTATACAAATAAATCAAATTTCAAATGATATTATTTTTAATTTTTTAATTTTTAAATAAATCTATTTAAATGTACTATTATTCTTAAACGTCGCTCTAATGAAACAAAATTCTTATTTATTTATTTATTTATGCTTCATAAATATAGAATAAAGTGCAAGGCGGTCTTATCACTGATAGTGATTTTTTAATACAATCATGTTGAGTATATTATTAAAACGATAATCTGTATATAACATTTTAATCAAGTTTTTTTATGTATATTTTTTAAAATATATTTGGTCGATTTTTTAGTATCTCGCTGTAGATAAAAAAGGAACATAGGCATTCACTTTGAGACTTCGTTTCTTTGTGATATTTCTCAAGAATGCCTAAAGGTATTTCAAGCATTACTACCTGTATTCCTGTAAAAAATCTTTTGCTTCAAGTAATATATTATGAGTAATTTTTATTTTCGTGACTAGGCTTTGGTTAGAATTTTTTCTCTTATATAAAATTTTTAAGTAATGTAATTTTTTTTTAAATCTTATATATAAAATTCTCGCGTCACAATGTTAGTTACAATACTCCTACGAACGGCTAGACCGATTTTTATAAAATTTTGTGTGCATATCGGGTAGATCTGAGTCGGTCAATATCTATTTTTCATACCCCTAAGTTATAGAGGGGGAAGGGATTAAGAGGGTTAATAACATATTTGGCAAAACAACGTTTGCGGGGTCAGCTAGTTATATATATAAATAGATAGACTTCTTGACTGGCTTTACTCGTTTTCAGTAGATGCTTTTAAGGCTTTAAAGAGTTCAATTCTCTAGACGATCGCGCGAGCTAATTTGAACCATATATGTAAATATGTAAGTACTCTTGTTATCTCAATAAAATAATTCGTATATTTTTTCGATAGTTTTCACATGTCATTTATAGATGAATTGTTACAGATTGAATTAAAGTAAGTAAAATTGAAATCGAATATTAATAAAAAATAAACGCCTCATATTTACTGGGAGCCCAATCCGATAAAAGCCGTATCAAGAGATAAATAACAGAAACAAAAACTCTCAGATCATGATAAACATCCGTATGCCCATAATAACAATTTGTTTTAAAAGAAGATTAGTAGTTAGACTATGCCTAATGACTAATTGACATTGACCGTTGATGATATTGATAATTCTGATGGTCTTAATTATAGGTCGGAGCTTAATTTATCACGCTCACTTAACGTGCTGTCTGAGGCACGGTTGAGAGCGACATTTGTTGACAGCGAGAGTTAAGAAATAAATATTTGTATTTAAATATAAATACCCATCCTGAATGGGAATTAAACCGCCAACCGCCGTTGTTTAAGCGCAAACATGCACACGCAACTATACGGGGGCGGCCGCCTTACACGGTATAGTTAAAACAATAAAAGTAATACAAGGCAATAGATAGAATAAATGTTGAAATTATACTAAATAATTTATTTTTGTAATAAGGTACGCTAAGGGTACACTCGGAAAATCGTATTTATTTTCAGAGGTCTTTTAAAAGTAGCGCAACATTTTCTCCGGCGAGCGAGGCAGGTAAAGTCTTACAAATGTATCGACCCAATAACTCCTGGATTGTAACCTGGGTACAGCACTACAAATAGGGCTACCATCATTTAATTTAATAAAAACTATATAATAAAGCTTTTAACAAAACAATAACAACTTTCTTGAAATGTTATGATAACATGAAACAGTTCTTGAAACGTTATTCGTAAAACATTAATGTTTTACGTAAATATATGGAATAGTGTCCCAAATGTAACTTGTTTTATTGCGCTGGGTATCTTGAAGTTATATGAAAATAGTATAAAATAGTTTTTTATAGTTTTTATGTGAGGTTGCAACCCTAAGTTGAAGTATAAGAGCGACGCAGTGAAAGCCGATTTAAAAGTAACAGTCACAAAAGAAGATTGCGCAAAAAGAATCAGCTTCAGAAAATCATTTTCTAAATGAAGCTAAGTATATAAATATGTTTTTGAAATAAAATACAAGTCGTCTTAAAGTACAATAAAATAGAAATATAATAGTAGTATCAAGAATCTATTGTGATGAAGTATGTACAAATATTGTATGTAAGTATACGAGGTGACAATAGGATTTAGTCAAAGTTAAGATTCATTAAAAAACTTTTTTTAATGATTTAAATTTTTGCTATCTTTAAATCGTTAGTAAGAAATTTTAAATATAATCTTTAAAATTTTCAGAATTTTTTTTTTTAAATTTCAATCGACACGTAGAAAAGCAATAGTTTGTGTTACAGTATTCACACGAACTATAACGGACAATTATAGTTGTACCTAGTAGTTGTTTAATTATTTTTATTTTGATATTTCATATATCGTAGATATTTGCATCCATAAGCTTCAAAATTACTACTATCGACGTCGAAGCTCAAAGTACAATATTGATGACTAACTGAACCTAAGCGTATATAAAGTTTAATCATAATTACATATATATGAGCGCCTCGTCCGAAGAGATTAGCAACCCCTCCTCTCAGTACCTGTACTGCTATAATATTCTGCTCGCTGTTACACTAATATTTGCTCACTTGTATCGAAGACCATCTTGAGTACTATCCCACTAGTGCTTAGTCCCATTATTGCTTAATACCAATATTCTTGAGTATATCAACTACCTGCAACTGCGTTAACGTAAAGTGCTGGACCAAGACGATAAAAGATGACGAGAAGATAAACAAAGATAAATAAAATGTTCAACCCACGAGCTTATTAATTAATTATTAAGTTTTTTATTTATATATCTTAAGTGAATTTATTAGTAGATTAATTTTTTTTTGATTCATTTAGTTACTTCTAGTTAAATAGTTAAATTCGAGCTACTTGAAGCATTCGGCTGTTCCTTTGGTTTTTTTCGTTCTGGATAAGCTATAACAGGGTTAAGACAATCATTTTTCAAGTTCCTTTACGAGTCCAACGGACACATTTATACGCAACTGGTACGTAGCAAGTGCTTACTAACTATGTTTTTTTTTTTGTTAAATTTTTTTATATCAAAATATTAGATATTGTGAAATGAAAATTAAAAGAATAATTTAAAAGAGCCAGTTGAAGGTAAACGTTATAATCCCTTAAAATGCTTGGTCATTTAAAAAATTACTTTGCAAAGGACGGATTAGACTAAGGCTTACAAAACAAAATTCCGCTTCTGTTGAATCTTGTCATATTTAGGATTTAAATATACAAATAAAATAAACCAGTATCGTAATGAGATAAATCGGTATTATTGGTTTTGGAGATTACTTTTATTCATTTCTTAATCGATTTCTTCACAATTTTTACACGAACTTAAAATATTTAAAAAGAGTTTTAGTATCAAAAGAAACTGAAAGATTTTCTTATTTTATGTATTCAAGCTTAAATTAGTTTAAGATTTTAAATTAACACGAGTATTTTTATTGCTAAAATTATTCAAAAATAAAATATTTACCATGATTTTTTTTTTATTTGCAGAACTAGATATTTTGACATTAGCTACGAATGTCTAGTTCACGAGTCTCGTATAATTTTGGTATAATTAGTATGTATTTCATTTCCAAAATATTTTACACGGTTTTTGGTTTTAAATATTTAGTTGCACAGAGTTTTCATTAGCACCGAATAAATACTATTATGAAAACTATAAAAATAAATACTATGAAATTATTGATTTGATTGTAAAAGAAGGCGTTTGCTGCTGATCGAAATATAAAATGAGATATAGTTAATAGGATTTATGTGACGTAAAAAGCTGTATCTGTTATTTTATCAGCTGTTAAACTTTCTGGCACAATATATAGTGAGAAAAATCAAATGAATAAATTGCTTTTAATTTTATTCATTGATTTATTTTTTGCCTTTTTACTACTTACTATACATACAAAATATTTTCCCAAAAGACGAACTTAGCTAAACTTAATTTTGTTGAAAATTGTATTGAATATAACAGTCGTGTATAGCCTTTTTTTATAACCTATAAGTAATATGACGCTTACACGACCGAGCAACAAAACAAATCAGCGGGAATATGATTCCATAATACCAACAAAGAAACTGAGTAAACCATAGCACCATAATTATACCCTAAAAACATTATGGGGATCAAATTTTTTTTTCATATTATTTTTTTATTCATCTAAAAGTAAGTTTAGTGCTATTCTAAATGTTCCGTTTGTAGCGTGTGCGTGAGTGACTGACATAAAGGAAAAGCGCGAACATTTAGTTAGAACTATGATAATAATTCACAGCTGAATATACTGATACGAAAATGTGATAAATGTTTCCTTATGAAGATATAAATAGAAATATCCACCTTTTGCTTTATGGTGCACTAGAGTTGTGCACTAGCGTCATTTGTATTTGCAAATATTAACAACGGTATTCCATATATATGGGTAAAGTCATATTTTCTTTGTGATGATCAAGATGAATGATTAATTACCACGTTGCTCTGTTATGATTTTTATCTTATAATTTCTTCCAAAACAATTCCATAAAAGTTTTCTAAATAATTCTATTGCGATGTGATTACTCAAGGGGCGTAGCCAAGCGTGGTGACAGTTATAGACAATATTTTCAAAGTAGAAATAGACCATAGTCACACCACTGTACGGTTGCCCAATTTCAAAACACAGTAAGAGACAAATATTGCGAAATCAATTTTTTTAGTATTTTTCGTTTCAATGTTCGTGTGAATAAATATATAAATATATTATTAAAAAAATGTCCCTTACTGTGTTTTGAAATTGAGCAGCCGTGTAGCATATCTTTACATAGTATAAAACGAAGTCGCTTCCCGCTGTTTGTATGCTTAGATCTTTAAAACTACGCAACGGATTTTGATGCGGTTTTCTTTAGTAAATAGAGGGATACCAGAGAAAAGTTTATATTTATAATATATGCATAGTATAGAAGAGGAACACTGATAGTTTTTGCACCATGCGAAGCCGGGGCGGGTCGCTAGTTAGCTATTTGAAGTATACTGTGTTTTGTTTGAGATTGATAAAAGAGAAAAACAGTGACAAATTATTTAAAAAAAATATTGTTTTAGACACAGAGGTGAATTTGATTTATATAGAAGAATTTACCTTTAAAATTTTATTGTAAACAAACTACTACAAAGTATTAAAACGAAATATTTTTTAAGTTCTAATCTCAAAATAGATCCCTTTACTATCAATTAACAATATAGACAAATATATTACAAATTTAAATACAACTGTTTAGTTCTATTGATACCATTTAATACATAAGTGCGTTTATAAAAAGAAAAATTACTTTGAAACTAATATACCCTAGCATTTATTGTAAACTGGTTTCCGACTGTACACTAAGTAGCTTCTGAGACTTATGTTGTCGTAGCTTATTGTCGTTTAGTGAGAGCATTGTAGTACAAATACCTATTATTATTTCTTGTTCTATTTTTAAATGTAATAAAATTGAATCGAATAATAATAAATATAATCGAATCTATTATAATGACTTAGCTGTGTCTAGACTTTGTTCACAAATTAGTATTATCACAGACTTAGTATAGCGATGATGTTTCAAGTCTTGAAGATCCTCGCAAAAGAACACCGATTCCAACCAAGGATGATGTGAAGACAACACAACAGAATTGTAGCACACTTATTTGTAAGAGTAAATTGTAATTTAATGTAGGGAAAAAAATAACAATTTACTAATAATAACATAGGTTAAGTGTATATTGTAAGCAGGCCAAGTAGGTCATAAGTGTACATATACGTTAACTAGACAATAAGTGTACATGTATTATAGATAGCAAGTAAGTTTATATATAAATATAGATAATAATGACAATAATAATTAAAGTGAGGCGCAATATAATAAAAAAATAAATAAAAAATAAATAAAAAAATAAAGTCAATGTCTTTTTGCATGTAAGATATCAATCAAGCTAGCATAATTTTGGTCGGTGGACTCACGTTTGCATTAGGGATACTAAAATAAAATAATTAGTTCTCTTAATGTAAGCTACAGTAGTGTACCAAGTAAACGATCACTACCAAAACTAAAAATTGGAATTACAAAAGCACGGGCATTATAAGTCTGTGGATATATTGGATATATTTATACATTATATATATTTGAAAAAAACAAGGATGATCCGTGAGGCTATTGAAATTAAAAAACATCCAAATTTCAATAGCGAAGATGGCTGGCTATTACCACCTGCTTGGGACCCCATTATTAATATAATTAAATCAAAAACCAAGCATAATATACCACAGATTAAAGACTCAATTAGCACATTCTGCGTAGATAGGACTAAATAAAATATTGATGTATGTTGAATAGTTTCGAATAACTTTGTAACGTTAGGACTTCTGACACCTCAGTTCCCCGTGACCATGGTTGCTGTAAAGTATCCGAAACGTCGGGAATCTAAAAAGTTAATAAACCGCGATAAAATCCGAAAAAAGTTGTTTCATTTAAATCAATAAAATTCGCGTAAACATTAGAAAACAATATGTTCCTTTAACTTTGATTATCCCTTTACGACGTTACTCGTGACGAAATTCAGTAATCGTGACTGACGAACATTTCACACACTGGTATCAATGGGTTAAATCTCTTGTTACGTACGTACACGTCTCTTTAATCTCGACTATTCCTTCATGACGGAACTCATGACAAAATTCTCAATCACATAGTACTATCAATGCATTGATCCTCTTCAGAGCATTTAACACGTTCCTTTAACCGCATCTATCCCTTTATGACGTAACTCGTGCTGAAATTCAGTAACCGGTCAACGTTTCAGAAGATCTTACGCGTGAACGAGTCGAGTTTATGTCGTATACGTTCGAACTTTACTCTGTTGCCTTTGAGGATTCAGTTTACGAGTCTACGCTATAAAAGTACATTGTAAAGTCCAAAGAATTTACAGTCGAATATTCCGACATCGGAAATATCTTGCATTATAGCTTGTTCTATATTCTTTGTGTTTTCGTTGTGTCGTTTACTTTGTGACCAGTCATCACGGATTTTAAAATTCTGTGTACCTTTAAGCAATGTTTGAAATATTTTTAGTACCAGCGTTTGTTAGACTATGTTATATAATTTTATTGATTAAATTTTAACTTATTAGCTGAATAGCTACTTACTATCGATGAATTATTACGTGTGGAATTCGGTAATGGGTATTTATCCAGTTAATGAATTTTAATGTTGAACGTTTTAAATTGATATTTGGAATAGTTTTATTTGTCATTCGTCATTGCGACAGATTTTTACTTTATTTAATAATTTAAGAATTAACCCAAGTATTATGCCATTAACTTACATACAGTATGAATAAATAGTACTAAATTTTAAATACATAAAAGAAGTTGATGTTTCGGTTTGTATATTTTATATTACAGACAACAGCTCGTAAACACTTGGCTCCATTGTATTAGTACTAAAGCTATGTACATTTCAAAGGTGAGTAAGAGTAGAGGAAAGCTATTTATCCCCTTTTCACCACTTTTATTTTCTCTATTTACCACTTTAAACAATATCATATACCTGTCTGCTATGTACCATAATCGTATTTGTAGTTAAAAGTAGGAGTTGAAAACTAATTTAAAAAATACGCATTATTAGGAATATCTCAAAAATGACTCGTCAAGTTTTGATCAAAAAAGAATCATCAAAATCACTACATCCAGTAAAAAGTTACCCACATATAGAAAACCCCCTCTCTTCCCGTGGGTGTCGTAAGAGGCGACTAAGGGATAACACAGTTCCACTACCACCTTTGAACTTATCAAGCCGACCGATGGCGAGATAACCATCCAACTGCTGGCTTTGAAATACACATGTCGAAGACGGGCAGCAACGTCTTCGGTGCAATAAAGCCAGCCCTGCGGTCATCAACCCGCCTGCCCAGCGTGGCGACTATGGGTAAAAGATATGAGTTCACGCCATTTTTGGCTCGAACTTGTGAATGCCTATGCCCAGTAGTGGACTGCGATTGGCTGATGATGACATATAGAAAAAATACAGTCGAATTGAGAATCCCTTCTTTTTCTTGAAGTCACTTAATAAAACTAAGCGACTTACTGACTGCTTCCTATTTCCATTAAAAACTGCGATAAATGTGTATTGGTTATCTAAAAAACTCAGTTGAACGATATTTCTCGACTAGACGTCAATGATGCTGCCAACGACTATTATCTGATGACCTATTTTAGTACTATTTTAAACTGAATTTGTATTCGAAATAAATGTCTTCGTTTTATTTTTTATTTGTTTTTATTGACAGCAGTTAGAGCGAGAATAGTAACGTATTTTGTTGATATTTTTTAATGGTTATTAAATCTTGGTTTTAAGCTTTTGTGTTTTAAATCAGTGCCTAAAGTATCAAATAAAAATCATAATATTATTATGTAATATTTTTTGACTCATGTATGATGTATCTCTAACTTTTCATGCTCTTAAACTTAAAATTTAATTTAATTAATCAATAAAACTAAACCCACGTTTTAAGAATAACAAACTTAAACATGTAATTAAAATTTTTAAGTGAAATTTCTTTACGTTCGCTTGACTAGAGGAGTAAGCTGGTGAAAGCGTGACGGGAGCGTTACGAAAAGTGTGATCGGGCGAGGCGAACGGAGCAACAGATAAGTGCGAAGAAAATGTGTATTTTCTTTCTCTCTTTCTCTTGTAGACCGTTACGTTTCGTACATCTAAGACACAGTGCAGGCCTGTTGTGCAGAAGTTTTACTTCAGTCGTGTTGTCTAAAACACACTCGTTTTTATTTTAATTTTTATGTAGGATAGATAACAGTCCGTTATTACACTATTTATTATTTTTGTGTTATCAGAAAAATAATTTTTCTATAAAATATTTTAAGTAACGCATTTGTTTCCTGTAATATTAGATATGTTTTTTTATGTATTAAATAAATAAATATATAAGATAGATACATTTCAAATAATACTAAAGTTTGTGGTAGAGATATTACATCGATTAGCAAACAGATGAACGGATGTAATATTTCCACTGACCTATCATACGCCAAACCACAAATAACCAATAAACCAATACATGATTTTTCGTGTTAAGATGTTCAGCAAAATCGGTCTTCTTCAAGGCGGTTGAAATAGTGTTTCAATGCTAAATATTAATTGTTAAAAATATTTGTAAGAATTTAAAGGGCAAAGTAAAAAGTATTAAAATGCATCATATACGTTCTCATACTTTTTTGTATTCTTAGCAATCACACAAATAATATAGAAAAAGGAAAAAGGTTGATAAAAAATTAAACAAAAATAAATATAATACATTGTACACAATACAAATAATGCTTTGAGAAGGAACCAAAGTCATACATAAGTGTCAAAGAAATTCTTACGCCACTACACCAGAACGGCTGCGTTAATTTATTTACTTACATATAAAATGGACAATATGCTGTGTACATAAGGATGAAAATTGTTACACACTTCGTCTAATAGCCTCATAGCTATAGGTGTGGTTGAAATCGCATATCCTTTGTACGTCACTTAATTATCTACGCCGAAATAAGCCGATCACTCACTAGAGCATCTTCAACTATGCAAACAGGGGGAGAATCACAATGAAATAAAGTGTATAGATGAGTCATGTATATACTTTGTAAAAACTGTTAGAGGTTTAATTCTGCACACAATTTTGGATATTTTGAAAAAAAAATATTGGTTTTTTTTTTAATATATCACTAGGTCGGCAAACAAGCGTACGGCTCACCTGATGGTAAACGATTACCGTAGCTTATAGACACCTGCAACACCAGAAGTATTGCAAGCGCGTTGCCGACCCAATCCCCAATCCTCCCAGGAGCTCTGGTCACCTTACTCACCAACAGGAACACAATACTGCTTGAAAACAGTATTATTTTGCTGTGATCTTCTGTAAGGTCGAGGAGACTACCCCAGTCGGGCTGCTCCATATTTTGAGCAGCAAATTCCTGCTGTGCCCTACCTCAGTTAAGTGGACTCTATAACCGAGACTGAAGTCAAAACTTTCTCTTTTTCCGTATTTTCGTCACACGTATGACGCAGAATTTCCTGAATGCTGAATTTTTGAACATTAAAACTCAATAAATAACATTTGAATCCTTACTTATAATATAGCAGTATGGAATACTTTTTGTCCTCATTTATATTTCTTTGTAAACGGGAAAGCAATTCTTAAACTTATATACCGTCAAAATAATTCCTTTGAACGGAAAACTACGTAAAGCAACTGTGTAGAATTGTGCCTCCTGGGTTTATACGAATATAATTATGTTGACTATCCTGCACATAAAATATAATTTAAAAATTAGATATCGGCATTAATCGTTTTGGGATCTCAATTAGAGGTAATATGTGATATTTTAGTGTTGATTTAGAGTTTTTTTTTTATTTAAGTTCATTATTTGTAAAACAGAAATTGTGATAACATTTTGTCGATAATATTTGGTTTAAAAAGATGCAGTGATATGTAATCCACGCAACTACTGTAGAGTTCAAATGCAGATTCAAATTATTCAGTTCCCATTTTCTTTGGTAATAATTAGTATTTTGAATCAATTTCTATTCTGACACCAAATCTTGAACTTTACTATTGCTAGAATACAATTTTCATAAAAAATAAAATACCTGTAAACAAAGCTGGTTTAACTCTGAATAGTATTGTTGAGACCGAACTGAAGATTGATCTATCTAGCAAAGTACGATAATCATTATCAAGTTTCAGATGCCACCAAGACATTACCGAAAACTAATACCGATTTCGCAGACTAGTTGGTTAACTTATAGGTCAACTTATCGGTCTCCATATGCAACTGTCTAGCCAGGCCGTCGGTTAGTCGGCCAAACTCATAGTCGTCTCTAATAATTATTATACATAGTATGTAATAGATATATTCCTTTGGCGCGCTTTCAAGCCTAAATGATTTAATGGATACTAATATATAGAGGGCTCTTTCGTGTCGAAATTTAAATTTCGAATCACAGACATTAGTTTGTGTGATGAAATAAGTGCAGTAATTGAATCTAAAAGCACTATCAATAGTCCATTTTGATGGATATGGAACCATCTAAGAATTAGTTATTGTAAAAGTTTTTTTTAAGATCAGCCCTGCGATCAGCGACCCGCCTGCCCAGCGCGATGACTATGGGCAACACACATGAGTTTACGCCAGTTTTGACGCGAACTTGTGGAGGCCTATGTTCAATTCTGCAGTGGACTACGATAGGTTGAAGTGAAGTGATATCAAGCTACTTAGGTATTATAAATGACATGTTTATATTTTTCTCTTTTAGTGTACACTAAAGAATATTCCTTTGTATTCGTATTGTATTTTTATAATTGTGGATGTGTGTGTGTTTGGAAGAAAAGAAGTTCATTAGTCAAACTTGTCGGAACGGATCTAAATGTTAATCGGCATAGAAATACGTTATAGTCCAATATATCTCTAGACTGTCTAAAGCAGCCTTCAGACAAGAGATATATGCAGTTTCCTGAAGAAATCACGTTTCCCCTAGTAGAGATTTTTAAAAAAACAAAGTCGAAGGAAATATGTAATATACATACGTTATAATAAAAACATGTGACATTTGTGTGATTCCTTTCCGTTGTCTTTATATCCATGTTCAGTAAGGCGGTTGTTTAATTTACCCATTGATTGCTCATTGTTGAGGGTCAGGCCCGTTCTACCATATCATATGCGCTGGGGTGCATTTTAAGGGGTGTTTGCTAACAAAAAGTGTTTGATTTAGGGGTGCATTAGTTAAGATATCGAATTTTAATTAAATTATATATGAAATATTATGTTCAAAAGCTAATTTCATTAAAACCTTTTATTAAATTTAAATTTGTTGCTTACCGATAAATTAATAGGAATATAAATACGGCAACCGTCTAAGTTATATTCAAAAATTATTTGATCATAAATTAATATACTAAAGGGAATTTGTAAACACTTCTAAGTGCTTTCTCGATTACGGGGCCATTTAATTAAAGTATATTAAAAATATTAAATAATTATTTACATAAAAAAATTTCTAATAAGCTCTAAAAAGTATAAAGTATTATGAAATCGAGTTTTAATTAATAAATACATAATTTATTTTTCCTTACAGTATTATAGAAGCGAAAAATTTGTAAAGATTGCAAAATGGATAAATTAAATGTAAACTTTGAATTGCTGTTTGATTCTCAAAATTAAAACTTCTTAAATTATGTTCCTGCTTATAGTTGGTGATCATAATATTTACATTTTGATTCCAAATTTCTACGAGATTCAAGATTAGTTGAGTAAAAGTGGCAAGACAAACTAGTGTTTTTGTGGTAACTTCACTATTCTTGCTGTTTTATCTCTAGTTGTCCGCAATTTTGAAAAGTTTCAATAACTCTTTTTATCCAGTGATATAATTATGTAATGTGATGTCAGTGATGTCAATGAACATCGAACACATTGTAGCTAAAAATTTTAAAAGAAAACTAAAATATATATATATATATGTGTGCGTGCGTGTGCGTGTAGGAGTGTGCAGTGTGTGAGTGCAGAAACGTATATTTACTTACAGTATGTGTTAGATTTAAAATGAAAAATTAAGCCTTTTCTCTTTTAAAAAGTATATTTTGATAAAATTAATTATATAGACTATTATTTAAATTTAATAATATAATCTATAAAATTTATATTTCTTTCGCCTTTCATAAAATAATTTCAAAACGTATAATTTGTAAACTACAAAAAAAATTCGTTATATAAAGGAATTTTGCCACTAATTAAGGGGCGGTGACCATAAAATACGTAACGAAATATTTTTCCCTTGCACGTTTCCCCTAAACACCCCTTAACATAAACTAAACACCAGGTATTACGTAAAGATCTACCCTATGGCCACCGCAGTGCCATTCTGTAGCCCCAATTCACAAGTTACAGATTTAAAAAAAATAAACATTATTTTAGCTATTTATTATGTACTTTTTTTCGTTCAAAAGAACAAATTTAGAGTAACAAAAAATATATTTGTATTCTTGTTGCATATTAACGTATTTTTTTAATTATTAGACTCTATTATTCTACTATTTTATATCTGTACTAAATAGTAAATAAAATCATCGTAACTAATTGTTAGTAATAATAATTAATTGTCAACGTGTTTATTCTGGTTTAATGTTATTATTTTCACTGTCTTTGACTTTTTTTATAATTCTTAAAATTTTCAATTACTACACAACGAGATTTTGAATATTGGTTTCAGGCCTGAAATAAGTAAATTAGCAGTAGTAAGTACAATCGCATTATAAGTAGAACTCAAAGAAAATTGCCAAAAAATTTTACTTTTCTTTCTTGATTTGCATATTCAAGAACAGAAACTGCTACCTATTATTGAATTATAAAAAAAAAAATTACACATCTATGTAAAAAAATACATATGTGTAAAAAAATACACAATAATAAATTTAATGTAATAAAAAACAAAACGCCTCCGCTCATGTCATAAGCAGTATCATTCGGTGGGCTTAGCGCGATGCCTAAAGCATAATTTCACGGACCGTCGGCGGTACTGTCCATGTAATAATCAGTGTTTACAATAAATTCTTATATACTCAAAGCTATCGTCTAGGGAACGAGGGTAATATAGCGGATAATTGGAAGTTTTTTTTAGAAATATTGATCAGATAATGGGTGACGTACCATAATTAGGGCTGAGTATTTATCAAGATAATTTTAATAATTTTCCTACAGTTATAGTACGTAAAAATATTAGTATAGCGTTGTATTGTTAAACGAAGCATGTACATTTGCGACTGCTTTATAATTCACTTATTTCTCAGACACTTAGTACTAGAAGATCCGAACCTAAGTCGATCCTCACCGAGCTGATAATAGAATGAAACAAACTTTATAATAAATTTAGTATATCAGCTAAGATATTAAAAATGGGTTGTCTATAAAATTCCTGGACCGACTATTTATTTAATTATTAAAAAAAAATGAAAATTGCAACGTAATGGTAATAAAAAACATTTAATCTGACTTATGTATGCGTAATATATTGTGAAACGTGTGCTGTGTAGTTACGGCAGTAAAGATTATACCCCCTCCCCTCCCCTCTCTTCCCGTGGGTGTTGTAAGCGGCGACTAAGGGATAACACAGTCCCACTACCAGCAGCAGCGTCTTCGTTGCAACAAAGTCAGCCTTGCGGTCACCAGCCCGTCGGCCCCGTGACTACGGGTAACATAAATAAATTCACGCCATTTTTGGCGCGAACTTGTGGAGGCCTATGTCCAGCAGTGGACTGCGATAGGTTGAAATAATGATGATGATGGTGAGTTCTATGTATTGTATGTTTCTGGTATGTTACAAAAGAAACACAAAAATATCGATTGCAAATGCAAGGAGTGCTTATGTCTTAGGTATGACTGGCACTACACACTGGCGGGGCTAACCCCTTTCCCCGACCAATATAAAAATACAATCAAAATAAAAAATAAATCAAAAATCAAAAACAGCTTTATTCAAATAGGCTTCAAGACCACTTTCAAATCGTCATTTTACAAATTAAAAGTAAAGCTACCACCGATTCGGAATGTAGATTCTGCAGAGAAGAATCGGCAAGAAACTCCGCAGTTACTCTTTTGAAAAATAATATATAAACTGTGTTTGAGTACAAAATTAGTAACATGTTGCATAAAATACAGCGTCACTAAATCCACACATCTTTATTAACTATCAATCCTGCACCGAGTAATTAGCTTTATCTATTATTATTTTTTTTAAAAAACTTTAAATTTATGTTGAGACAGTTCCAAAATCGTTTGTGGGATTTTATTATACATGCGAATACCATGACCCAGATAGAAAATTTTTACTTTGCGCAGTCGGAAATTTGGAGTTACAATTTTGTTATTCCTTCTCGTGCTTACAATGCTATTATTACTATTTATTTCAAAACAATGAATATTTTGGTGAATATACATAATATTTTTATAAATAATATAATCTAAAATCATAATTTTTTTAAGCGACTAATAAGCACAGTAATAAAACAGCGAAAAGAAAATAAGAGAACTAAAAACTAAATCGAGAAACTGTAAGACATAATTTACATGTTCCTCGAATAAAGTAAAAAGAACTCGTTCCGAGTTTTCCCCAAAACCCATGCTAGATTGTGAACGTGTCAATGTTATCAGGTTGCTTGATTCGTAGTTCTTTTACCGTTGCAAGTGATTGATGGTATTCGATATCGTGCCTATACGCTACCAAAATCATAAGAAAAAACTTTCATCGTCGATAATAGTCATTCTCATGTATTATGCATTCACTTTTATTACAAAAAAGAGCTGTTCTCGTTCTTTTGTAAGTAGATTGATCAATTTTATAGGCAGATAAGATAATATTATGCTTCTAGTATGTATATTTAAATAAAATATTCCAATTGTTAACAACGCCATCTATCGTTTGATACATAAGTTTCAAATAAATATTGAAAATAGCAGTACTGTATTACCAAGAGTTATAATATATAGACATTTCGAAAACTTCTATTTGGAGAGTATTCTAAAATCAATATTAAATGTATAAATGAATTTCCTAGAATTTTAACATTTATTTGTCTTTATCTTGGCTCTATAAAATGGTATCGTGGCCTTGCATCGCGCAAAACTACTTGATAAATTCAAATTTAAAAAAAAACAGTCCGAAGGAAAATATTTGCAGAAATACAAATATTTATCTTGCTTTACTGTGTGGCTACGGCAATGAAGAATATAGCCACCCCCTCTCTTCCCGTAGGTGTCGTAAGAGGCGACTAAGGGATAACACAGTTTCAATACCACCTTGGAACTTAAAAAGCCGACCGATGGCCCGCCATAATCATCCAAGTGCTGGCTTTGAAATACAGACGCCGAAGACGGGCAGCAGCGTCTTCGGTGTGACAAAGCCAGCCCTGCGGTCACCAACCCGCCTGCCCAGCGTGGTGACTATGGGCAAAACACATGAGTTTACGCCATTTTTTGGCACGAACTTGTGGAGACCTATGTCAAGCAGTAGACTGTAATAGGCTGAAATGATGATGATGATGATGATAAAATATTTATCCCAAGCAGTAATCGAACGCGGAATTGCCGCATGGCGCATACGTTGCATACCCACCACTACACCAAAACGATGTTAACATAATATTGTGATATTGGCTGAGACCGCGATTTCGTCCGCGTGTAATTAAAAAAAAAGTTATTGTTCAGTTCACAAAGCTATAAAAATAAATAAATTTTTAAAATAAAAGTGGTTTAAGTTACTCTTTATTACATCAGCTATTTGCCAGTGAAAATCCCGTCAAAATCGGTCCAGCCGTTTCACAGATTAGCCGAAACAAAGAGACAGATATATAGACAAACAGACAAAAGCAAAGTGAAAAAATTCAACTGAAATTTTGAGTCTTTTTTTAAATTGCAGTAGCTAACTAAAAACTTTATATTTTACAACATGGCAAAATAAAAAATACAAATATCGCCTCATTTCTTGTATTTTTGTCAAGTAAAAGAAGATAACTACTGCTGTTTTGTAAAATTACACGACGTACATGCGTTCAACTACCGCCTGGCCGCTTTTACGCAGTCCGCGCGGGGGGCGCACGTTCATTCCTATCGTGTCATCAGCCAGATGGCATGTACTTCGCCGGCCGGTAACGATGTTTGTTTGTTTTAGCTTTTTACGTATTAAGGTTTGTGTGAAAGTGTTATCATAATAGTAAATAATTTGAATACATCACAATAGACATAGAAAGACGTTTTTGGAAATTTTTGGAATTGAAAAAGTCATACTTTTTCTACCCACTGAAATATATGAAACATCTTTATTAAATCCAGATTTAATAATTCATATGTAGAAACGGCCAAGCACAATGCATTCAACATAATTAGAAGAAATGGAATATACAATTGTTTGTCTTTCTAAAAAATGTAGCAGTGATGAAAATTTCAACAAATTTGGTTTGAAATTGACATGGGAGCACTTTTTCCTTATATGCGCTCTCCTGAAAATTATTTGTATATAACTCTTTTTACTATATACCGTGTGTATACTTATATACCGTGTATACATCCATATGGATTCAGTTAAAAGCGGTTTTCTTAATATTAAAAACAGACACTCCAATTTTATTTATTTGTATAGATTAGTAACGGAAACTTTTACGGGTCTAAGCATCATTGAAGTATATATAAAAAAAGTAAAGAGACTTATGTTTTCCTCCTTTTTTTGTTGTATATCTGATTTGGCAGTTTCGTTATCGGTCTCGTCCTTGACATCCACTGTTATCGTGACATTAAGTAATGTGCCAACATGTGTATTACCCTAAAAAACTATTTTTAAAGAACTGGTGTCAAACTATCTATCAAAATAAATCTAATTTTCGTTCACAACCAAAACATTTTATTAGAGAGGATCCAAAAAAAGACCATAGATTTACTGTAGTATGTATGCCATTAAAACATGCTAGAAGCTTCCATACAAGGATTTTGCTCTCCGTCTCATTGCTTTACTGAAAACAGTGACAGCCGAGCTTACTGATTTTTCAGTCAAAGAACTGGACTTAAAATTTAACACGAAAATGTTATGAGACTTTCAATTTAGGTAAATTTTTGGTAACAAAATTTTGCTCTCCTGTTGCACTAAATTTACTGAATCAAAAAAAAATCTGCTTTTATCGCAAATTTAATGCTAAAAAACGGTAAACTCAGAATTGGATATAGTTACTAGAACATTTTACATTACAAAAACAGTATACACAATGGAAAAGCTAATAAAACATCAATCAATCGACGAAAATTCTCATTAGCTGTATTAAATAGGGCACTGCCAACCGCACAGCTCAAGCGTTGTCGGTATTTTTATTCATTACAAAATACTACTTAAGACATACAAAATAAATGCCAAAATTGTTTGCTCAGTATAGACGACTGATATGCATAAATGTTCCTTCAAGTTCTAGTCAACGCTCGAGGGACACGAATGACAAATGACGGTGATCGTTTATCTTCTTAACTGTCAGCGGAGCCAATCAACACACGTGAAGCACTCACAAATTGACCTTTACTAATTTCACCCTTATTCTGAGCCTTTTAAGACCTATATTCTGTGCCAATTCTAACGGTATATCCAAATTAAGATGAGCTGCATAACGAAGAATTATTTAAGTGGCTCGAAGTAGACTGAGGTCTTTGTAAAATGGATGAAAGCTGCTGAGTTGTCATGGAAACGGATCAGCGTCGGTCAACCTATTTCTAGTAGTGTAATCAATCAATAAATACTTATAGGAAAGTGATTGGTCTTACATGATATGAACATTGAACTGAGTAGACGTTAAGATGAATGAAGTTTTATGATAAATGTTTTACAGCGGATCGGTTGTTGAAAAATTTTATTACTATTGTACTTTTATTACATCAATTTTATTATGAATTGGGTGTAAGTGTTTGACGGTCGCTACTATAGCTAGTTTATTAGATTCGTTAGAGATATTTCTTGCATTACTGTGTTTTTTTATTCGAAATGTTAATAGTGTATAAGATTCTTAAAATAATATTTTAGTGCCAATTCATTGCTAGTCTAAAGCTGTCGTCTCATTTACGGCCTTGTGGGAGCTGATCTGAGCTCTTAGTTTAGTAGCTGAAAAAGTCTACTTACTTAAATTTTTTTCTTAATAAAATTTTATATGCTAATACTGTAATTACGTTTCAGCATTCCCTTATATTTTCATATCACCAAATTTAAATATTTATCGCAATAAACTAAAAACAAGAAGGACTATAAGCCATGTATTAAAGTCTATTACTACATAAAGGAATTATCTGTTAGTAAATGGATTTATCCATAAATTATTAATAACCAAGTCGTTTACTTCCAGAGGAAATTACGAACTTTAAATTACTTCTTATACATTTAATTGAATATTACTACAACTATGGAGTTATTACTTACAGACTATTGTGTAGGTTTATTATAACTACTCATAGGTAGGTTCTCACTGCAAAAATAACTAACAGAGTCAATTAAAAATATTAGATGAATGATTAATGTAAGGGACAGTGCTGGATTATTTGCTTATAAAGAGAAGTTTGGCTAACCTTTAATCAGCTAGCCACGTAAAATGAATTAATAAATGCAACGGGGGAACGATAAAAATATAATTTTACTAGAACTCTCTTCACAATTATACCAGAATGTAATTTATAAGAGTAGCGATCACGAATATAAATTATTTATACATTAAACTTTACGTTGAAAGCGTTTTTATTTACCTCTGAGAGCGTAATTTTAACAAGCTAGAGAGCTGATAATAAAAAAGCCGTCATTAAAATCGATAATAGCTTAACAATAATAAAACCAGCTCTTTATGAAGCTGTTTTAACTATAGCAGATCTCGTAATATTGTCTCATCCTAGCCGTATTGACATATTTACCTAATTTCAAATAAGGCTATTTTATTTGAACATTTTTTTTGTGTGAATTGATAACGAACGATTTGTTGTTATCCATACAATTTTTGGCATCCATGTTCGGGATAAACAGTAATTTTCGAATCACTTTTTTCGTGTTCACTCGTGTTCCTTCATCACAAGAAATTCTCATATTGCAGCTCATCATCATCATCATCATCACAGCAGCGTTTCCCAGTCCACTACTGGACATAGGCCTCCACAAGTTCGCGCCAAAAATGGCATGAACTCATGTGTGTTACCCATAGTCACCACGCTGGGCAGGCGGGTTTGTGACCGCAGGGCTAGCTTTATCGCACCGAAGACGCTGCTACCCGTCTTCGGCCTGTGTATTTCAAACCCAGCAGTTAGATGGTTATCTTGCCATCGGTAGTTTTTTAAGTTCCAAGGTGAGAGTGGAACTGTGTTATCCCTTAGTCGCCTCTTACGACACCCACGGGAAGAGAGGGGGTGGCTATATTCTTAATGCCGTAACCACACAGCACTCCAATATATTAAGTTAACTGGAGCAGCTCAATATTTCAGCTGCTCCAGTTAAAATTAGATACTGACTAGGAAATGTGTAGACACCGAGAGTACAGCTGGTAGCGCGTTTGCGTTGCTACTAGTTTTACAAGCATACATACTGGTAGGCTGTGTGGACTACAAAAGTAAGAGCGGGGAGCGC